>NC_048899.1:37512761-37610862 GCF_011077185.1 Oxyura jamaicensis | reverse complement strand
CTTCTCTTCTCTTCTCTTCTCTTCTCTTCTCTTCTCTTCTCTTCTTTTCCTCTTGATGGAAATGGCTTTGAAGGCTAACAGTAATGCAGGGAAGTTTCTGACCTGGGAGAGGAGAAGTTTATTTTTTTATTTGAAAAAACAAACAAACAACAACAACAAAAAAAAACACAGCATCCCAGTCGGCTGCTTAAGTTTCTCACAGAGCTGTTTTCACTCCAGCAGGATTTATCTAATAGAAGTTTGAAGCCCAATTCCAGTTTTTTTTTTTTTTTTTCTCACAAAGCAATGTGAGATGTGTTGGCGGATGTCGGTTTATTTGTGTTTGAGGTGGTACCGTGTTTGTGCTTGTCATTCCTTCCCAGCTAACGAAAGGTGAGAGATATCATGTGGTTCTTCGTAAAAACAATGCATTTGCCAGAAATTTAATAAATCCCTTAAAAACACAGATCTGAATAGGCCGTGTGTGTGGACCTTGTGCTGGGTTCATTCACACTCTTATTTTCATTCTTTTTTCACCCCGTGTTACTCCTACCTTTAAAACACCCCCAAAAAGCCTCGTGCCCACCCTGCCACCTCGCACGGACACTCGCTGTGAATTCCTGAGTGCGGTGTCCCTTTTGGGAAGGGATCACCAGCAGAAACCATCACCTCCCCTCACCTCGGCCATGCCCAGTTACGCTCCAGCATCTTTTTGTTGACTTAGGAGCAAATTCCGCTGTCCTGATGGATGCTGACCAATAACTTCCTCCTGGCACGGCCCTGGGTGAAGCTATGAAAATAATACCCGAAGCTGAGAGCTGAAAAACACAGGCAGAGAATGCCAGGAAGAGTTCCAACAACAACAGCACCGAGAGCAGGAGGTGCTTAAACACCACGCTTTCCTTCAGCCTTCTCCCACTGCCTCTTTCGGGGTCGATAGTCCCCAAAATCTGCACAGGATGACCACAGCCGTCCTCGCTGGCATGCTCCCGACCTGCATTTTCTGCAGTTTGGTGGTTTAAGATGTGCTTGGCCACCTGAGATCCTCTTTGGTAGCCTCCTGCGGGCTGGGGAGCTTGCCCCAGGACGCTCAGCCGGGGATTTAGCCCAGCGCAGCCTTCCCAGTCCGTGCTGAAATCAGCTGTTACAATTAATTAGCTGCATTGCTTAATCCTGCCTTGAGTCCCTCATGATTCGGGGCTCGGCTGGCAATCTAGCACTGTCCCTCTCGCTGCAGATATGAGCCCAGACGTGGTGCAGGAGCAGCTGACGACGGCTGTGATCTGCTCATCAGGACTAATTGCCCAGCGTTGCACCAGGCAGATATATAAAAAAATAAACAATCAAACCCAACCAAACAATCAATAATACTACTACTACTAAGAATAAAAAAAAACAGTGCTAGGAGCAGGCATCGCCTCCTGAAAATACATTTCCTAATCCACCAAAAAAAATCCTTTCCCATCACTTCTGTTTTATAGGAATTGGTTTGTGTAGCTGTATTTTGACCTTAGTTTTCTTCTTCGCTTACTTGCCTGGCTATTGTGGTGTTTTATTGTTTTTATTTTTATTTGTTTATTTTATTATTATTATTATTTTTCCCCCTATGAGCCAAATCCTCGCCCGGCTCCCCTGGGTGTTGCTGCTGTAGGTATTTCTGTGACCGGTCGGGGCTCTGCCCTGAGGAAAGTTGCCCTGCATAAACATGGATTTAGGACTTCTCAGACCACTGAACCCTCCTGAATTTGGCATCGCCTGGTATTTATAACCCCGGCTTTTTGAAGGACTGGCTGGGCACCCAGTGCTCAGAGTGCCCCAGAGCCCCGCTTCACCCCACTGGCTGCCCAGTCCCAGCATGGGCACCGCCAGCCACATCAGGTCACACACCACCAGGCTTCAATACCAGGATGGTCCCCAAATCGATGCAACCAGAGGCTGAGAGGTGAGAGGAAGAATTTTCCTCTTTTTTTTTTTTTTTTTTTTTGGTGTTTTTTGCACAGCCAGCACCGAACTGTGGCTGCAAGTGCAGTTACTGCGGGGATCTGGGGTTTGCTGATGGCTAGGGAGCCTCTCCAGGAGCCCTGTGCCTTGCTTAACAGAGTGTCACAGTGAGAAAACTGAAAGCTGGGGCCCAGCACCCCCATGTTCTGTGTCCACAACGCGGGGTGCCTCGTCTGGGTGGATTAATTCACACAAACACCTCCTCTGCTGGAAACGCAGCCCAGTCAGCAGTGGTTCCTGTGTGCCCGGGCTGGTGGCACCGCGGCTCGCGTTTCGTCTCGGCGTGGCTTTATTAACTATCCTGCCTAATTACTCCTGTGCCAGGGCCATTTTCTGAGCTCCCCAGGGAAAAGCAAAACATGCCTCGTGGCTAGCAGCTCTTCCCAGCTGTGCGTTTTTACTGGTTCCAGATGTGCAAATAGGAGGAGCACTGACAGCAATGTGCTGTCCTGGCGAAAAGGAAATGAAGTGCACGGGCTGCATCCCAAACCCTGCCCGGGCCCTTAAATCACCCAGCACCAAAAACCAATATTTGCGTTTTAATCCTTGCTTAATTTTTAAGATTACGGTTTGGACAGAAGATGGAAAACTTCGCGGTGCCCTTTGAAGTTTTGTTTGTTTTCGTTTCTTCTGGTTACTTTGGGGGGTTTTGAGCAGCTGGGCTGGAAGCGATGTTGTGCAAGGATCCCGTTCCCCGTGGCGCTGCCTGGAGCAGCAAAGCCCCCTCCGAGCCTCATCATACAGCCCAGGGGTGCACAGGGCACAGCCAAACCCTTGCTGTGGCTGCATCTGGTCCCACAAAAATCTTCAGATGAATTCAGGTCCCGGCACATTGCTTTATTTCAGCAAGACACCTCCCAGCTCTCAGCGTCGCAAAGCTGCCAGAGACAGTGCTGCCCCTCCGTTGCCACTCACCTGCAGGGAAGGCCTCGTGGTCAGCACCTCGTGGGGCAAAATGTTCCTGCAGAAGCACATGCAAACAAGCCAACTACCGTGTATTTACTTGCCCAACACATAAAATCCTCCTAAAAGCAGGCAAGAACCAGCACCTCCTCTGCGCAGGCTCTGGGGCTCCTCCTCCTTTAAATCTTCACCCCTTGCCGGGAGCTTTAATCCCTCTTTCCTCCACCTCACGCTGCTAGAAACCCCTAAAACCTCCCCTTGGGGTTACCCCAGGCTGTTATTATGACCACCAAAATGTGAGCCCCACTTAACACAGCTCGGAGCCCCGGGATGACGAGCAGCGCCACGGCCACGGGGACAGCCCCGACCGCCCCGAACAGAGCCACCACAACCCTGCGGTGCCCGAGCTCAGCACCGCTGCCTCTGCACGCACAGAGGTTTTGCTCCAGCACTTCACAGAATAAGCAAATAAGATTTTCCTCAGCGTTGTGGATTACCCCATAGCACCTAAATGCTCATGTATTTTATTCAGACCTTCCCCACTATTCAGCACGTGGGTTCCCCACGGCCCCAGCGCTTGCACACACATGGAGCAGAGCATCTGTACGTGGGATCGGACCCCAGACAATGCCAGATTGAAGTGGGATGGCCACGAGGGCTGGGCAGCATTTATTTGGATCCATCACCGTGAAAACCCCGGGCTGACCCCAGCCCATTGAGGCACGGTGAGCAGCGTGGCACGGCATCAGCATCCCCACCGCACGCCCCCTGACAGCCTCTGCGCCGTGCGCGGGATGGATCGCTTAACGCCAGGTGACAGATGCCGCAATAAAACCCCCTCCTAACGAGCTGGTATCAGGAACGCGCTCATTCATAAAATGTTGATATTACCAGCAGGACAAACGTGCCTCCTTTAATCGCAGCCTGCTCGGCTGCTGGCTGCCAGCCAGCCCCCGGCCGCGGCAAGCGGCAGCGGTGCCGGCGGGACCCTTCCCATGGTGCTGGTGCCGCAGGGAGGTGCTGGTGCTGGGGGAGAGCAGGGTGGCATAAAAACACTCCCATGCCCCACCATGACCACCAAAGGCCCCGAAATCGGGGGTATCATCAGCCCCATTTCTCCCATTTTATCCCCAGCGTGTTGCAGAAAATGATGCTCCTCGACCCATGCCGGGTACCCGCAGGGCTATCACAGCCTGAAAATGCCTTTTGGGCACTGGCAGGGAGGTGTTTGAAGGGGACAATGTGCCAAGCACTCACACTGCCACTGCTCCGCATCGTGCCTGCGAGAAAAGAAAAAGAGCAGCTTTCCTTAAAGCCTCGTTTCGGTGTAATTTTAATGAGCATTTCAGGTCAATTCTTTCCCCGCCTTTGAGCAGTCTCGTGCTATGCAGTTGTTAGGTTAGAAAATGTTGAAGTCAGCTAATTTGAAATGAGTTTCTGGATTTTTACATATCTCTGTAAAGACTTTCATGATCAGAGCGCAGCAGCCGTTTCAGACGCACGTGACTTCTGTCACTTTGGGCTAATTTTCCTCTTTGCACAAAACCTCCAGATTTCACCCCGTTACATTAAAAGGGCTCGCGGCACCACATAAAACACTACCAAAGGCATTCGCTCCGCTTGTAAGGATATTGAAAATGAAATGATTTCAGCAGCGTTTAACTGAGAAGCCCCTAACCTGCTAGCAGACCTCTGCCACGTCTCCTGCCCACCTTTATGGGCTGGGGGCAGCGAAGGCAGCGTGGGCCCCCACGTCCTGAGGGGTGCAGCCGCGGGCACTGCTGGAGGCTGAAGGGCTCCGGAGCACTCATGGTAATGGAAAAAAAAATAATGAAAACGTTTGATTTGAGGCTGATCTAGGGTCAGGAAGGAAGGCTTTGGGGTGCCTAGGTCCTCCTGGCCAGCAGGCACCGGCTCCGCAGCGTTGGTGGTGGGTGCTGTTCGTGCTCACAGGTGTTTGCCTCTCATTTACGCCTCTTCAAGCCGCCCGTGTGGAGGATAAATAATTTGGCAGGCTGAGAAGGCACGGTGAGCTAACCCGATTTCACCTGATTTCTTCATCCGGGCTCTGAAGAGCCTGAACATGGATAATACCAGCCCGAACGGTGTTACAGATCCGTGTTGGCTTTGCGGCTTAGCAAGACTTTGGGGGAAAAAAATCCCCCGCGCTCCCTAATCCCTCGGTTGGCTGGAGACGCTCGCTGTACTCGGGCTTGTCCAGCTTACACGCTGGGAAAGCAGCGTGACAAACCCCTTGCTCCCGAACGGGAAGGGATTTGCTGTGATTCCCAGACTGACATCTTATCGTGTAGGAGCTCCAGCGCCCGCAGGAGCGACGAGCATTAATAAAACCCAGCTCTGACAGCACACAAACACAATGCAGGGGACGCAGACGGGGACGGGGACAGGATGGGGGCTGCAGCCCCAGGCTCAGACCTTCACTGGGTTTGCGCTGCTCTTATTCAGAGCAGCAGCTTGTTGGTAAAACCTGGGGAATGCCAATAATAAATAAATAAATAAATGGTTTCCGTTCCTGAAATTGCCTTCACGAAAACACGAAGGAGCAGCAGGCAGGGGCTCTGCTTTGTCCTCTGCTGCAGCACAGCCTGGGTTTCCCCTCCACCGGGGACGTGCGCGACCTGCAGAGCATTTAAACCACCCGTTCCCCGCCCGCAGCGGGGTCTCCGTCAAAATTAACAGCGGCCCCTCGTCCTCATCCCGAGCCCCCCGGGGCCGGGGGAAAGCCCCGCGCGCAGGCGCTTTGCGGAGCCTCACCTGGCACCTCCGCAGAGCGCCTGTAATTAAAAGGAATCTGAAAGCGATCCGGTTTCCAGGCCGAAAACCTGTTCCTAATTAGAGGTAAACGTGTATCCTGGTAACGCTGAATTTTAAGCGCTGTTTTCAAATGTTTATTGATTAATCATTACTATGGGAAAACACGAGCTTCCCTATATAAATCTTTTGACAGGAGCTGTCCATCAAAAATAATGATCCTTTTAAAACTCATGAATAAATAATAACGCAAATCTATTTTACATAAAATACATCCTGCTTTCCATCCCAGCCGCCGAGATGAAACACGGTTATTTAAAATAATGATTTTACAATGCTTAGATAATGAGTTATTATGCATTTAATACACATGACACTTTTCCTGGCCTCCGGATTATTACTTTTTCAAATTAAAACATTACATTACTTTGTATTCTCCTACCCTACATGCCTCGCACATGACATTTTCCCTGTATGTCAAGGGGAAGACTCTCCCTCCTTTGCTGGAGACGAACCACGAGGGGCACGGTCATATTGGGGCTCCTTTATGTTCCCTTGTTCTTCCCACATGCTGGACCAGAGGTAGTGTCTCTGCCAACTGGGGTGTATGCCTGTCCCCAGCTGTCCCCAAAACAGCAAAAACCTGCTGAGAAATGTTCAGTTTAGGCTGCTGAAACTTATATTTTGCTGCAAGGGCTGGGGCAGGGGTTTCTCTGGGTGCGAGGGGCTGCCACAGCTGGCATCTCAGCTGTACGAGTAATTAGCAGGCCCCCAAATGAAGTAGATTTTATTAGTGAGCAAGGAAATTGTCCACAGATGGTAGATTATTCTTGGGGAGTAAGTTAGGGGGTTGCTGAGGAACGTGGCCAGCAGCTCAGGAGAGCAGTAAGTATGCTTTGAGGATGCTCTTTCAGCTCTCATTTAATTATACAATAAAAATACCTCTGACAGGGAGCTGTGGCAGTTTTTAGCCAGTTTCAGCTCTATGTTGAAGGCCAAATTTCAGTCAGTGCTCTGTGCCACCGAAGCAGCAGAATGAGATGAGTGGGGCTGGTAGCCCTCCTGGCCCAGGGGCTCCTCCTGGGCACCCTTCTCATGCCCTCCGTGTCCTGGTCCCATTCCCCAGGGCCGGTTTCTGTTCTGGGGACAAATTATGGAGCTTTTTTCCTCTGGGCTCATGGCAGTGGAGGGGGATGGCATTCTCCAGCTGCCTCCCAGATGAAGCATGGCAGCTCACTGCTTCGGCACGCGTCAGAGAGGGCAGAATGGTGCATGTGGGGAGAGCGGTGCTTGGCCACGGCTATCGGCAGAAGAAAGCCATCAGTTCCCAATTAGAACAAAAACTGAGGCACAAATGAGAATGAAATGGGGTTTGATGGATGTGCATCAGGCTTCATGAGCTGAGCACGGCGTTATCCTGGAAAAGGATATTGGAAAGTGATGCAGTGGCTGATCCTGTGCTGCTGTTCCTCACCGTGGTGAGCAGAGTAATGATCACAGACAGCAGCCCTGGGGCAAATCCAGAGCAAACCCAGCATCTCACCCTTCTGAACCCATTCTACGATCTCCTCCTGGTCTCACCCCTCCTCGGCGTGGGGTCTCAGAGCTCTCCCTCATCTCAGTGCACTGCACGCATCTGGGCTGCGAGATGCTCACGCTGAGACGGGGAGGGGAAAGGCTTTAATAAAGGTGGGCTCGGTATCTATTTCCCTTGTATTTTCAGTGGGCCTCTCTGATGTTCCCGCGGCTCTCCTATTAGAGGTAATGTTCTCAGGTTTCTCTTGCACTGGAGTAATTGGGAATAATTTGAAATATATTTTCTGAGATGGCTATTAACATCTGCAATTCTTCTCCTCGTTTTCAAGTGAGCTGTAAGTGTACCTAATGTCAGGAAAAGAAATCACATCTGAAATCGCAGCAGCAAGGCCATTTGGAAAATAGCTCGGGAGAACCATTTGTTTAGATTATTTCTTTCCCTTTCTATTTTTTTTCCCCTCAGTTTTTCTTTAAGAGGAGCCCACTGTAAAATGTTACTATGTGGGATTCAAACAGTGGCTTCACCCGTAAGAAATCCTCCCAGCAAAGAAGCGGGAGCAAATCAAGAATTTCCCTGCAGCTTGGGAAAGAGAGGGCTGAGTTAAAGCCCCCTTGGGTGTTTTTCCACTGTCTGGTCCACGCTGGGATGCCCAGCAGTGGGTGGTGATGGCTGGCAGCTCCTGGTGAGCCACGTCCCAGGGCACGGTGGGGAAGCCGTGTCCCACCTTGTCCCACCCTGCTGCCATCCCCAGGCGGCTGCGAGAGGGCCTCCACCTGAGATACTAGAAGATGGAAGGTGGCACGGAATTGCTCGAGGGCTCAGGACTGGGGAGATCCGCAATTAAAAAGTGGGGGAGGAAAAATATGCTGCGACTAGACTCCGGCTTCTTTCTCATATATTAAGGAAGGCTTGTGAAGGAGTGGCTGCAGGAGTGGGCAGTGCCTGGAGCCATTGGGAATGCATGGAGCCATCCCTTTCCCTTTCCTCTTCCCCTTTCTGTTTCCTTTTCCCCTCCTCCTCCTCCTCTTCCTGCTCTCATCCCTCCCATGACATTTTTTATGTAGCTATTGTACCAGTTCTTTATTTTATATTTATTTTATTTTATTTTATTTACCAGGGAATAATAAACCTGGGTTTATTTATTTTATAAAACCAGGGAAAAGCAAACTTATCCCTGGGTTTTACAGGATGGAAAGGGAGGTGAGAGGAGGAAAGGGATGGAAAATAATTGGAAAATGGATCGCTTTGGGTAAAGGAAGGTTTTGGTTTTGTAAATGCTCTCTAATGCATTCAAACAAACAGACTAAATATTTGGTTGAAGTATGAATAGGAGTTTCTTAAAGGTCCATAAAAGTTGTCTCATTACCTTCCACTTTTTGGTGATCTCTGCTCGTAAATCTGAACTTTTATTTGCGGCTTGGGTTTCTCTGTGGATTCCCCAGCAGAGAAGGGGGAGGAGGAGGAGGAGGAGACGGGGGAGGAGGAGAAGGAGGAGGAGGAGGAGGAGAAGGAGGAGGAGAAGGGGGACCCTGCTTGGTGAGGGAACTGCTGAGGTCCCATGGGCCTCGCCAGGGCTGAAGGTCCGCCCTGAGCTGTACAGGTCTCTGAAAGCCCGTATTCCCTCTCCTTTGTATGTTTTAACCCCCTGCATGCTGCCAGATGCCCAGGGGTGTGCTGTCACTGTGAGGGGACGGGGCAGGGATCAGCCCCCAAATTTTCCCCAACCTGCCCTAAATGTCCTGGCTATTTCCTGCAGTGCTGACAACACACGAACAGACCTTGGCTCCCAGCAAAGCCTGGCAGGACGCAGCACGGCACACTTTGAGTGAAAAATGGAGATTTTTCAGGCATGCACTATCTGGTCTGAGGTATGCTAAAGCTCAGCAACCAAAAGGAAAGCAGCAGGTTCTAGTGGCTGCTCCCAGGTGTTCCCAGCCTTATCCTGCTTCCTTTCTACCAAAAGTGTGTAGATAGATACACCAGATGAGGTTGGCTACAGCATCCTTGCGAGTTTATTTCCAGCCTGCTGGAAGGACGAGAGGCAGAATGAAGGTGCATGGTGTGGGAACCAGGCACAGATTTTCTTTGTGGCTGTAAATCCAGGGCTGATACATCACTTGTCACTCTTATGTCGGCTTCGCATGTGCCCTTGCAATATGCTCAAGCTACAGCTGACTGAAAATCTGCTTTCCGCAAGACAAATGTGCCAGGAGCACCGGCTGCAGGGCTGTCCCCATGCAGACCTGGCCACCGGGAGCTGGGGATGCTGCAGAGCATCGCACGGTGAATCCCCACAGCAGCAGCAGCAGCCTGTTGATGCACATCTTCATTCATCCATTTCCCAGCCTGAAGTTCTTCCTTATGCCATTTCTCAAGGCTATCTTTCCACTTTTAGTCCTAGAAATGTCTCGAAGGGACACACAATTTACAAGGCAGCGTGGTATTCATATCACCGAGCGTAAATAAGTCTGTCAAATGGATTTGCTGTTTCCCCCTCTCCCTGGCTGGGCACTTCACGCTGCTCCTTTGCTGTTAGACTTCAGTCAGGGATTAATTGCTCTTCCTCATTCCCCTGCTATGTGCAAGCCCTTGGGATGCTCACGCCCGTGATGTCCCTCCTGGGTCTGGCCACACCGTGGGTCCCTGGGGGCTTCCCAAAGTGGTGGCCTCAGCCTTGGTTCCCCAGCCCAGCCCGGAGGCTTCCCTCACTTGCCAGTCACCCCAAAATGATGCCAAAGCAAATAGTTCCCACTGCAGGCTTCCCAAAGCATTCCTCTGCTCATTGGTTACATATTGATGCCATTGAAGGGCTTCCTCCCAGGCTTCACGGCCACCCTTGGGAAAGAGTCTGTTACAGCAAATACCGAACCTCGTGCGTTTATAACCACAACATAAAGTCCTCCGTCAACATTAGGAATCATTTAATGAGTCTGGCAGGGATCACCCACTTCAACTGCTCCGTACCCAGCCAACCTAAATAAAGCAGTTATTATGACAAAGGGAATTTCTCTATGAGCAGTATCTCAGGCTGGGACAATGCAGTGTTTCTGTGACAGTAAACCTTTAATTTCCCCCCAGCAGAAGAATGAAGCATTACAAAGGGCTGGCTGAGCTCTTCTAGCCCCAAACCAATGCATAAATGAGACCGGGCATTAATCTCCTCCTGCCCTGCAGCGCTGTCGTGGGACACTTCACAAGCAGAGAAAAATTTAGGGGAGAATTCTGTGGGGATAAAATGGAAAAAAAATAAAAACCAAACGAGCCTGAACCCAGTTACAGAGGGGAGAGCTGGCATCAGAGGAAGTTCACAAAACACGGCTCCAGCTGTCGGGACGTGGCTTTGCAACCAAGGGCTGGGGCGAGGTGAGGGAGTCATGCATTCGGTGAGTTCTCCACGACAGTGCCTAAGGGCCATAAGTTTAACTTCTCCATTTGACCACGGACTTTCCTGGGGTTGCAAATCCCGTTGCAGAGCCTGCAGGGGTTTCTGCATTCGTTTTCCAGACCACTGTGCACAGCCCCGTTTGGCTGCGTTTTGCGCCTTGGTTTGCTGCGGGGAGCACCAGGCTCTGCGCTCCCATCCAGGCACCGCAGCAGGGCTGAGAACGAGCAAACAGCTCCTGGTACAGCTCCGGGTGTGCTCAGTGGGAATCTGGGGCAGTGACACGGTGTGACACGGTGCTGGGCATTTATCAGTTTGCCTACATCAGTGCAACCCTCCTGCTAGCTTTGCTCAAGGGTTGTCTGGGGAGGCTTTGCTTGCAGAGCCGTGTGCCTGGGACAAAGTCCATTAGGAGTGATGATACGGATAAAAGCACCGTGATGATTTACAGGAATGGGACCAGGATTTAAAGCTCAGATCCTGCTCTCAGAAAATCCATTATCAGCATTTGTGATGTTTGTCGCCGGCAGCCTCTGGTGGCCGGCCGGCGGCGTGTGCTGGGCTGCCTTTTCTGCTCGGGTCACAGACCTGGAGCCAGACCCCATCACTCAGATTTTGCTCAGTCCTGCTGGGGGCACCTGCATATAAAATGCAAACATGTTCATACACACATACACACACATGCTAGTGCCTAACAGAGTTACTGTAGCACAACGAAACATAAAATGGTCGCTCTTCCAGTACGTTGCACCACACTCCCAGTCAGTCCCATGGCAATATTCACCAAAATCATCCAGTTTCATCATTTCCATCGTGATGAATATACAAGGGAAATAAGAAAAAAAAAAAAAAAACCAACAAACCACACACCACCCACCACATGATCATTTCAGGCTCCATTAGGAATAACTAATAAAACTCAGTGTTTGCCAAGTGGAAAATAACTATCTCGATAACGAAAAAGAAGACTATTTTTCAACACCACAAAGTGAATTTGGCAGAAAAACAGCCCTGCAAAGTTTAGCAAAACACTGGAGGAAGGACCTCTGTTCATAAACGACTTCATATGGGTTTTTCTGGATTATTTTCATCCTGGCTGTTTGTTGTTATGGCTAAACTCATGTGTATTGTACCCCGTGTGAGCACGGGCTTATTTCAGAAGTACAAAAGGTAGGAGCTGGCTCCCTGGCTAAGAGCAACCCCAAAGCCAGATGCGACTTCTTCTCTCTGGTTTACTACAGGCAATGATGTTCGGGGGGTCTTTTATTATAATTAGACTCTGCTTGCAGCAAAGGACTCTGGTGCTCGGCAGAATTATTCCTAATGAGACAGGAACAAATGTGCCCAGCTTGTGGTAAAAGAACACATCCACTGCGAGGGGCTGGTTGGCTGAAGTCTGAAGATGTGTGGGCAGTTGCCATTTAATTCCACATCTCAGCTATTTTTCAATTACCTTTGACTAACCTCTAATTGAGATCTGAAATTAAAATCAAACAGTATGGAGGAGCTCTATTTGTGAAGGCTCAGTCATGCTGTTTACCTCTTTGTTTCATCCAAAAGCCTTTTCAGGTCCTTATGCTGCATTTTTCCTTATTTGCTTCTCCAAAGTGAGTTATTTATTAGCAAAAGGTATTTTCTGAACTTTAATCTCACACATAAGACCGGACTTTCCAATGGTCTGAGGAATAAATATAAATTGATCTGGCTTCCATTCTGGAGGAGAGATGCCTTTAACACATTTATATGCTGCACAGCAGATTTGTTTCTGGAAATTGCTCTTCTTTTGGTCCTCACCATTGCTGCATAATTAGACATTTTGCATTTCCACTGGGAAATCTGTACGGGTTACAAATCAGTCCTGGCTGGACAACTTTGTGGTGCTAATGAAAACCATTTGACACAGTCTCTTATTTCTATTTTCTTTTCTTTTCTTTCCTTTTTTTTTTTTTTTTCATTTTTTTTTTCATTAAATTCACAGCTGGCTATATACCGAGATATCAGGGACTGGCTCTGCCTTCTCTGACCCCAGAAACCCTCTGCCTGGGAAACGCATCAACCTACTCTGTGTAGGAAACACCACAGTTGGAGCCTGCCAGCCCTTTGAGTGCCACCTTCTGCTTGTAGCTCCAGGATACAGAGGGCAGGGAGCGGAAGAAATGAGTTGATCAAGTCCAGATTACACATAGTCCTTGGAAAAAAATAGGGAAGAACACAACTATTTTACACCCCAGGTAGAGGATTTGATATTGGCACCCACAGGTCAGCTCTCTTTGCCAGCACTCCAGTGATAGTGACTTGCTCCTGTCCTTGCCAGGCTGGTGGCAATATCCGTAGGCACACTGCCACCAGCTGTCCATGGGCACACCACTGCCAGCTGTCTAGATGGAGCACTTGAACTTGGGAGCAGGTCTATTTTCCATAACATACAGTAATGGCTCACATTATTTTCAAATGTCACCACAACCAGTCCTCTATCTGTGTTTAATCTTATTTTGGAAGGAAATCACTTCATCTCATTGTTTCTAGCCTGAAAACCACATCTGGAGACACCACCTTGCAGGGTGATCGTGTCTTCTGGGGCTGTGGGACCACGAGGACTGCTGGATGTCTGTGCTGGGAAAGCATGGGGTTCATTGCATCAGCAGTCACGAAGGGCTTTCACTAATTATCCCTGTTGGGGTTGAGCAACAGAAAGGTCTGCTCCTAACGTCATAGTCCTCCTGCATGTCCTTGCGAGCTTGGGCTAAGAAGCAGGAGGGAGGAGATGTCCTCAGATGATGCCTTCACTGAGTAAGCTGTCTGTGCAGAGTGAGGGAGACCCAAGCAGGAGCCCCATAAATAAAGTGTTTCTAATGAATCTCCGTGGCTTTACCATTCCCGTGATGCTGTTTCCAGCTCACGGCATGTCTTGGTTCACCTTGCCCTCCTGGCCAGCAGGGAGGTCTTCTGGGGAGGTTCTCCTGAAGGACATCCCTGGATGTGGTGGTGACGGTGGCCAGGGTAGTCGCAGAGTTCCCGTGGGCACCACCTGTGGGCAGCCCAGGAGAGGGGTGCCCAGCCCAAAGAGAAGGGATGGTGCTGGGGCAGAAGGATCTGCCATCTGGAAGGAGGGGAGTTGGAAGGAGACCTGAGGACGGGTCACTGAAACCACTAGAAAAGCAATCTGGAGAGCATTAGAACAGCTTTACATCACAGGATCCTGTTCCACATATATCCCCCGGCTACAGTGAGGCAAGAAACATCACTCACTCATTATCAAAACCATCTCTGCTCGGGTGTTGCAAAACAAAGGAAAGCGCTTGCACAAGGCGGCCCGGTCACTTGCGCCGAGCACTGCTGGAGGTGCTCCTTCCTCTGCAGGACCACAAGCCCAGCCAATGCTCCCGTCTGCCTTCAGGCTCCAGTGCTGCATGTCTAACTCAGCTTGTGCCATTGCTTTGGTTTGAAGGCCCAGCATGTAGCCCTGTGCCTACCGAAACCTGTGGGCTTGCAGCTGTGAAGCTGGGCAATGCTTCCCCCAGGCCTGCTTCACAGGAGGGTTCATGGAGGACGCTACGGGGGTGCGGTGGCTGTGGGTTTTATTGCCACAGCTCCTGTTTATCTATCCAAACCATCTAGCTGCTCCAAGTGCCGTGGTCACATATTAGAAATTTCAGTGAGTTTCCATTTGGATGCGATTCCTGGGCAGTTTCTTTGGTTTCAGACTAATTGCACCACATTTTGAAGACCAGGCCCGGCTCCGCGCCAAGCGAGCGGTGCCCAGGCTCGTTAGCCCAGGCACGGCGTGGCACGGCAGCGCTGTGCTGCACCACTCGCCAGCTTGGACCCAGGACAAATTCAGCCACTTTTGGGTGGCAGGGAGCCCACGCTGACGAACCCAGCTGGTAGAGTGCAGGTGGCTTCAACAGCAGCACCATCTTGTCCACGCTCCCCGGCGTAACGGGGAGCCACAACTGCAGCCTGCCCAGGTGGTGAGGACCGTTTGCACGTGTGTGTGTTTGGCCAGGTGCTACGAGACTGGGAGAAGTGGAAAGGGACTGGTGTAAGGAGGTGAAAATTAACCACAGAGCCCGTCCTGAGATGCCCACCGTGGCTCACCCCTTGATACCACTGTGGTGACCATCCCCGTACTGACACCATCAGTGGAGAGCACTTGGGATCATAAAATCAAAAGAAATTAAGAGAAAATAGCTTCCCGTATCTCAAGGGAAAGGAATGATTTTATAATAATAAATGCCCTGCTAAAAATATTCCGTAGCACCAATAGTGCCTTGTCAGTGTTTATGTCACAGCAACAGGAACGAGACCTGAAGGCAAATGCTCGCGTTGGTGTAAAAATGATGTGTGTGCAGCAGTTACCACATTAATTTTTTAATTAAGTACCTGCTCCTAGAAGAACTCTTGGAAAAAAAAAAAAAAAAAAAAAATGTGTTTTTCTCCATGAAAATCTCGGGTTGGGGGCTTCGGCTCTGAGCCAAGAAACTGGATACCTGGCTGCTCCCTCCTGCCTCCAGGCGGGATCACCACGCGGTGCCTTGGGATGCGCTCGGCATACCTGCAGCACCCAGCGACGTGGCGAGGAAGAAGCTGGCCTTCCTCCTCTGCTTGCAAAACACTGCTTGCCGAGCCCCACCGCTGAATTTTGGGCAGGTCCTCGGGGACCCTTCCCGGGGAGCTAAATGGCTAAACACCCAGGGAACCAGAAGCTCATTACAAAAAGTTGTTTTGATATTCCTGCTGGAAATCCTCGCCCAGCAGCACATTTGATGATCGTACATGGTCTCATCGCTAGATACACTCCTGCCCATCTGCTGGGATGGCAGGTTGCCCGCTCACCAGATGGTATGCTTGATTCACAGGGGCAGAGGTGCCAAAAAAAAAGATGGATTTAGATGACACCGTTAGTGCCACCTCTTCTGCTTCCCCTCTGCAGTGACAGCTCAGACAAATTAGTGCCACGGCAACAAAGAATTCCTCCTAATAAAACACAGGAATTACTGATGGAAAAGACCTATTAGGTCATCTACTCCATCTCCTTGCCAGTGCCTGATCATCACATTAATCTTCCCAAATGTGAATATCGCCATAGAAGAAAAAAAGACAGACTGCTTCCAGATACCAGCAGTTGCCAAAAACACAAGCAAGATTTCAGCTCGTGCCTGAGAGAACTGTGGGGACCATATGGGGTGTCAAAATGTATTACACAAAAGTTCAGCCTGAAGGCAATCTACGTGAGAGGAGGCCCGTGACAGACATAGAAAATGTTCGTGTTTATGGGAGGAACTACTCGCAACGGTGGAGCGAAAGGCGTGAGATGTCGTCCTGGGCACTCGGGCACAGATGCAAGCAGCGAATACCCCGTGTGTGCTTTGGGAGGCTCGGAAGAGAGGAGCTTCCCCAGCAAGCTGAGTAGTAATCATGAAAAGGAAATAATGGCTCTGAAAGGACGGGTCAGCTGCATTGTTCTGTTGGCTTCGGTTTTGTGTCTTTTGTTTTTTTCTTTTTTTCTTTTTTATTTTTTACCAGCAACTCAGTGCTCCACCATTAGGCTTCAGGAAAAATGTATCAGGGTTTCAAAGTGGCGAACACCAGTGTTATGCTTCACAAAGCACACTTGCTTTCTTTCCAGTAGGGGTGGAATAGCTGTAACAGCCATGGAGATAGTGCAACATCCATCTCAAAAACACAAAGTTTTCTAAACCTTACAAATCCAATCCAACTCCGGTTTCAAGTCTTTTTGCCTGGTGGGAAGAGCAAAGAGAAGCATAGATACAATTCAGAGTAGATACATTCAAAGTGCTGCCAAACAGTTAGTTAAAAAAAAAAAAAAAAAAGGGAAGAAATAGCAGTACAAAATGAGTTCTTAATGGTAGCACTGTAGCACTCAGCTTGAGATACAGGTAGTTAACTTCTCGTTGTATGACCAAAGACAGGGGCAAGTCCTCTACCAGCTCTCTCTTTTTTTCTTTTTTTTTTTTTTTTTTTCCAAGAGTCGGCTGGTTTTTCAATTTCCTTCTCATTTCTCTCTCTCTCTTTGATTCCACCATTAACTCCTAAGGTCAGGTAAACAACAAAGAAGAGAGAGCGATTCAGTCAGTGTTTTTTCCATGTTTTTCAGGTCCTATCTTTCCTTCACGGTTTGCAGAAACAGTAATTGCTCAATTAACCTCATGAGGTGGATCTTGGAGGTTTCTGAGTGCTCAGCAGCTCAGCTCTTGAAATCTCGCACAAATACCTCCATCATTTACGTCCATATTGCACCTCTGATGGAAACCAATACTAAACAAGCAACTACTTGGGGACGAAGAAGAGGGAGCATCCCTGGCTTTCCAGGGGAAAGCAGAGAAAGTTCCCAAGAGCTGCAGGAGGCAGCAGCATGGTGTGACCAACACAGCCTGTGCAAGCACCAGGGAGGGCCATTGACACCCAGGGCAGCAACCAAAGGTCAATGTTTTAGGAGCTGGAAAGAAACAGGAATGCAGAGCTATTTTCCTTGCTCAAAAATGTGAGATTTTGCTGTGGTGACCCCGCTCGCAAGGCTTCCTGTTGACCTCATTCTTCCCTCTGCAGCAATAACTAGCCCAAAGCAAGCGAAAGGACTTTGCTCCCCCTATAAAGAGGCTAAATGCCTGCGAACAGCTGTGTTGTATCATGTTCTCCATGTTCTGGTGGAAAGTTAAAAACAATTCTTGTTGAATCTTATTATTTTCCATGTGACTTTGCGGTAATAGTACCCTGTGATAATGGAAAGGTGAGGCTCTCTTGGTTTTTTACGCTACGTGCAGAATATATTCCAGGCGTAGGGGTAAAACAGCTTTGATTTTTTTTTTAGAGAACATCTTCAGGGAAGGCTGCAGAAAGGCTTTAGAGAGGGGCACTCAGTCATTCATAATGTAATTAGCCAACAATACCGAAAACTGCAGAAAACACCCGCAAAGCAGGACACCAGTTAGGAAGCAGTACCCTTTAGCTGCTGTGTTTTCGGGTTGTTATTTTCTTTTCTCTTTGCTTAAGGGAAAAGGAGAAATCCCTTGGTTTGCTCAGATAAAAGATAGATCCCCATTAAAAAGAGCAGCTCGGCAGGACCCCACAGCACCCCGCTGAGCTCCGAGCATCGCCCAAACCCACCCGCTCCACGCGGCCCCGGGGTGGATGCCACTTAGCGTGGATGGAGAGGGCAGCATCTGGCCCGTAAGGAATTCGCTACTCCAGGCCAAGCTGAGAGGGTCCCAGCAATGACCCCAAGGTGAGACAGACCCCCCCAGCAAGAGATTAGGACACGCCGCTGCCTACATGCACAATGCAAGTCCATTAAGGACGGCGAGAAATTGCCCTGCAATTGTATTCTTTGGCCCATGTCTCGTTCAACCCCCATCAGTGGGGCTGTTGGGAATACACTCAATTATCGTTCCACAACTGCTAAAATGAGCAGCAGATTGAACGTGGCCGGTTCCTTTCTCTTTCTTTGTTTTGTTTTGTCGTGTTTTTTTGTTTTTTCCCTGTGAGGAAAGCTACCTCTCAGCCAGCCATGCATGGGTGCTGAGTGCTCGGCGGCTGGCTGCCGCAGACGCGCTGAATGGGATGCTCTTCTCCTGGTCCTTTCTTATTTTTTACGCTATGTCACTCCTGGAAGCACGTTGATAGGAAATGTCAGTCGGTGATCATTTACAAAAGCGGGTAAGAAGGCTGCTCATTTTGTGCCTTGGAGAGGAGACAAGGGAAAGGAGCAGTCCTCTTTTGCTTTCATGAGCAATAAGCAGGAATATCAAAACTGAAACCACTTTAAAGGATAGTAGGTTTCTGCAACAATAGCTAAGAAAGAGATTTAAAAACGCAGTAAAGCACTGTAGGCATTGGGTTTGGAAGTGGAAAGAGTCCATCTAGTTTAGCAGCATGCCCTGTGGTAATCAGGGTTTATAGGAACAATTATTGTCTTGCCAAGTTAAATAGGATAGAAAAGGGAAAATACATCTATATTCCAGCCTGCAAAGTGAGGTTTACCCAGGAAAAAAAGAGCCAGACTCTAATCTACAGACAAGCCAAACAGAAGCTTTCTATCAAAAGAATTGAGATGCTTACCTCCAAAATGCATTATTAGTAAGGAGCCCCTATGCATGGGTGCTACACCCTGCCCTGGACTTGGGGTTTTGTTCCTAGCCCACAAAGGATTCCCAAAGGATGCCTTGGCATCAGCACCTTGCCAGCTGACCCTTGCTTTTCCCATGGGGATATAAATCTGGATGAAAAATAAATTATTTAGAAATAAGTGTTTTGTTTTGTTTTGTTTTGTTTTCTGTTTAGACCAGATCTGGTTTCACCATGGACAAGCAAGTGCAACCATGGGGTTAGACAGAGAAAAAAAAAAAAGCAAACAAACAACAACAAAAAACACCTTTAAGAGATGAGGCATAGCTTCCAAGGGCTTCAGCGGAGTCGGTGCCAAGGGGTGAACATGGACCGACCGCGGGTGTCTGCCAGCAGCCCCCAGTGTGGAGGCAGCACGGGCACGGGCACCTTGCAGATAGACCGATTTTATTAGCCAGATACCAGAAGGTATGCTTTCAAAGCTTATTTTTATAATTCTTCCTGAAACTTCGAGTGGGCTTCATCTTCTGCAGGTGCCTCTGCTGTGCCCACAGGACACCTGGAGTGGCATTTCAGTCGGGCACCTGGACCAGGATGCTCTCGATTGCCTCACTCTCCTGCCTATCTCTCACAGACAAGGCAGAACAAAGTGAGGCATTCACTTTAAACCTTGAATTTCTGCAATGTTTTTCTGCAAAAGTTATTTTTGCAAAACAGGCTTCGTTTTATTTCTGTGCTTTGCCATTGCTGCTGAACACAGAGTACCGAAATCAAGGAGAAAAGCGTGAAATGAGCTTGCATTGCTTAAAAGAGCTTGATTGATATGAAGTAAAGCATTTCCCCTTGAATTCACAAAGTGGAGCTAGCATTTCTAAATCAACACTCGTCTTTATGAAAACGAGTAATTATTCTTTCATTGAAGCCAGAGCCGAAGTCTGGCAAATTACTAAAGTTAGAAAAATGCAAATGTTACATTAGTCCGGAAGACCGCGGTTATGTTTCATTAGCTCAGCCTCTTCCCGTACATGCATAATGCCTTTTCCCTGTTTATTTTTGTGGTTAGCTGGGAGCCAAGGTCCCCCTCAGCCCGCTGGTTCAGCAGAAGGACGATGTGCAACAAGCGGCCGAGCTGGGGAGCCCAGCCAGCATCGCATGTGCCCTGGCCTTGCACAGCACCTGGCTGGAGCTTTGTCCTTCTCCTTCCTCCTGCAGGTAAGATCCTGCAGATGTTTGGCCCTAAGCCCTCTGAAACGCTTCCCCCTCTGGCTATGGGTAGAAGGGGAGGATGTGGTTCTGCTCTGTGCTGAGAGAGGCAGCAGCGATGCCTGGAGGCAATGCTGGGGGCTCACCCCAACCCTGCATGCTGTAGGGATGCTGGGGGTACCCAGCTCATTGCAAGGGGTAATTAAAGGATGCTCGTTAGGTGCCTTTGGCCCCTGAGCTGAGCAGGGCAGGCTGGGATGCACAGGTACACCGCAGCCCATCACTGAGCCAAGGCATCAATTTGGCTACGTGGGGACCCGTGGCTGCAGCCCTGACCCGCTGCAGTCACGTAAGAGCAATCTTTGAACTCTTCCCTAAATTTGCAAGTTGCCCATCACGCTTGATTTATCCGGCTCATTCCATGGATAGCTAATTAACCCCACTCCTCAGAAACAGTGCCGGGGCTAAGGCATTTTTTTCTGGAGTGCTCAGGGATGCTCGGTTAGGGGATGCTGTATTACTCCAGCCCCAAACACTTCCAGTATTACTAGAGCACCTGGTCCTATGCGAGGAGCATTGCATCAGCTTCTGTGGGTGCTGGCACAGTGTAAAATATAGCCCTGGTTTGAAATTCAATGTATAAGAAACCACAATCCCCAAACTGAGCGTCACATAGACTGCCTATCAAACTGCCTAAGCCCGGTCCTGGCAGACTTGCACATGATAAAGAAGCAGGACGCAGGCACCGTAAATTGCCCATAGAACACAATATATTATATTTACAGCAGCAAATCTCCATGCCAGGGATGTAATAACCACATCTGTGTGCTTTTATGGACAATCCACAGCGAGAGGAAAAGCAGCGGTGCTGGAGATGCTGGCAAAATGGAAGGCTCCTCGCCGTTGTTCCATTTATGAAGCTTGCAGTCCCCAAGGTGAGCGGTCCCATGCTGGGGCAGGCTTCTTGAGAGGGTCCCCGTGCTGTTTGTTGCGTTACCTGTTGTTTGCACGGCGCTTTGGTGTGCTTCATGTGGGACACCAGAGCCTGCAAGATATTTATGAGCCATCCCCTTGGAGCCAAGAGTATGTTTTTAGGGGTGGTGGTGATGCACAAACTAAAGAAGCCAACGAAGGATTTTGGCTGCTCTCAACAGGTACAAGTGCAGGTGAACAGAGCTGAGTCCTGAAGCAAAGGCTGAGTGAAAGCCAAGACGTGCCCTGTAAAGGTGGCAGGGCTGGGCTTCCTAACGTGGCTCTCTGTGCTTGTACATGAGCACGTCCCCATCAGCATGAAGGGCAGGAGGGGTTTTGCAGAAATCACTCGAGGAGTAATAAGAGCTAAGTACAGGAAAAAAAAAAAAAAAAAAAAAAAAAAAAAAGATAAAATTTTAATCATATTTGCAATAAATTAAGAGCAGGTGAGGGTTGCACTGAACTATGTCCATCAGATGTTATTTCAGAATGAAGCCATCGTGTGAGAATCCCTTTAATGATTGTGTATTTTGCTGGTTTTATAAAAAAGAAGACAAAATCAGGCAAAGTGGAAATGCATTGCTTGCAAAACGAAATACATATGGGAAACATAAAAGAACAAGCCCGAATAACAAACTGTGTACTTTAGGATTAGCCCTAATTGCACAGAGACACCAGCCATATGTGGCCAAAAATGAAGACCATATTTGATCAGAGCTCTTCGGTCTGTTCTGACTTTATGGGCTACTTCAACCATCACGAGCCACATAATTAACCGAGAAAATACAACCTACATTTTCAAGCATCTTGTTTCATTGTCAGTTCATTTATGAGGTGAAATGGTGAATTTGCTAGAATTTACAAAATCCACTACCAATATTTACAAAGAGAAGACGAAAGACGTTCAGTCACTAAGCACAGAAGCCAACATTTTTTTTCGATGACTTAATTGCAAACACTTTCCTTTTGGGATCCACTTCAGAAGACACCTTAAAGGGGATTTGTTTCCTGAATGTGTTGAGCGTTTAATTTCTAAAATAACATTTCTCACCCTTGGCACTCAAAATGATGAGTCACTTGTCAAATCCTGGCCCACACTGCAAAACGCCGTAGGAAAAGTAACCTTCTAAGAGTGTTTGCAAAAGGGGAAAAAAAAAAAAAAAAAAAAAAAAAAAGGCAGCGGAAGCCAAGATTTAAAATAATTCCTTTCTTGTGCAATGCAAGACATGGAGCTCCAATTCCCAGAGCATATTTCCAATAGAAAACAACCCAAATTTAACCCCAGATTTGCAATAACTCGTAACTCTGCAAACGCCCCAGCACCAATTCAAGACAAGTGCATGTTGGCAGACTTCCTCCTTGCGGTGCTCGCTATTTCTAACTCCAGGGTCTGACTTCAGGTACCAGTGGCATGGCCCATGACATCCCGTGTCAACCCTGCCTTTTCAGTGGCTGCAGGTTTTTTTTTTGGAAGATGTCTCCATGAGGCTTTTCCCACTAAAAAAAGCGTAGGTGATCCTTTTGACCTGCATCAGGAGAATTTTTCTTGAATTTGTAGTGATGGCTTTAGCGAATAACACAACTCCACCTTCAACAAGCTTGAAATAGTCACCATAACTGATCAGTGAGTTCTGAATCTTTTCAAGCTTTCCTTCACACTATTTTTTTCCCCCCAAAATTAAAAAATGGGCTTAACTAAATAAATGAATTTTCTTTAAACCCTAAGAGATCTCTCAAGGAGTCTGAAGCTTCAGTAATGTAGATGTATTGCATCAGATGGACAGAATGTGATGTTATTCTAAAATAATAACCTTGTGTATAGGGTGCACAGTATAAAATGCAACGTGTTTTGAGCTGGAGAGTCAGCAAGATGTGGGATGGGGGTCACCCGGGCTGCTGGAAGAAAAGCCCAGCAAGTTGAGCATCAGCAGCTGGGGGTGCTCGAACTGCTCTTCTGGAAGAAGCCACTATTTGGCCTATTTTTTACTTATTTTTTTTTTAATAGGAAAATGTCAATTGTGATTTTAGGAATAGGATTGCGATACTGTGTGGGAAAATTTGAAAGTGATGTTTGCCTCCATTTAAGACACTGTCTCCCAGCCTTCCTTTAAAACAACTTCAAGTGGAAATATCAGTCAGAAAAAAGACTTCCTGATATGTTTCAGGGGAGTTTTAAACTCTAAGAAATGGTAAGTCAAGGTGAACAGGCAGTTCAAAAGCATTTGGTAGCATGGCTTCAAAATGCAGTGAAACAATGCAGTAAAACTTTACAGTGTTTTTTAAAATAAATTTTAATATAATTTAAAAATGTTTGAAACATTACATAAAATCAGACTTTTGCTAAAATGAAGCGAATGGAGACTTGCTTCTCTTCATTATTTGAGCTGCTCGGCTTGGCTTTGCTCAGGAAGGGCGGGCTTATAACCAAGTGCCAACCACCTTTCCTAAGTGACATCAGGGAATTCATTTAGAGACTGATTTATTAAAAATAAAATAAAATAAAAATGAGCAGCCACTCTTTTGAGTACCTAATTCCCATTGCCTATTTGTTCTGGGAACAGCAGCAGGTCCCTCTGTGACTGCAGTTACCAGTGTCCTTCGGAAATCTCCGCTCTGCTCCGTTCCCCCGCTGAAAATGGCAATAACCAGCTATTTCCAGCCATTTGTGCTGGGGTGTTGATGGCATGCGGAGGTGTCCAGAGGGGGAGACAGGTCTGCAAGGTTTGGGTTTGTGCCCGTGCAGCCCCGCCTGAGCCCACTGCAGGCATTTGTGGCCGGTCCCAGGGTAACAACAGCAGCCCTGCAGCTCCATGCTGGCTTTTATTGCACTCCTGTATTTATATCAAGTCATTCTGAATAGCAGGGCCTTCCCAGCTGGCCAACGTTTCCTGGGGGTCTTTTTATAAAAGGAACAAGGCAGAAATGATTTCAGCAAGCATCTTGCGGTAAGGGTGGCTTTGCTCCAAGTTCTGTGCTTTACGAGCTCTGCTTATAGCAGCAACCGGTGCGGTAATGACCCAGCCCTTCGTGCAGAAATCCAAGCAGATAATCCCAATCAGGAGGCACTCATTAAACCCTGTTTAGCGTCATAGGTTCTACGGGTAATTAATAATGCAATCAGCTGAAAGAACCCATGCAAGGTATAAATGGTATAATATAAAAACTCTTCCACATGACTGGCTGAGAAAGGGTTTCAGTGAAAGCCATAAATGCCTCTTATGTATGCAGAAAGCAGACAGACTGACAGCAATAAAAAAGAAGCTCGAGTGGCTCATTAAGGGCCATAATATTCTGTAATCTGCACCCAGGAGAGGCCCCCCCCCCCCCCTCAAAGGGCACTGATGCCTTGGGTGCCTGTGGCACATCTCCGCTAAGGACATCCCATCTCCGGTGTCCTGCAGTGGACACCTCCACGAGGCACGCAGCAGCATCCAGCAATTCATTATCCTAAACCCAGGGATGATAATGAAATGCGCTGAAATATGGGACTAAAGGCCAAGGTTCAGTTTCCGTGGAAACCAAAGCATTGTGTTTGCTAACTTTTGTTAGGTGGAAGCGCTGCCCGAGCTGTTTCAGTGATGCCGGTGTGCCAAGGGACGCCGGGTGGCCCGAGCGCTGTCCCAGCGCCTGTGCCAGCATCTCCCAGGCCAGGATTTCTGCAGCTCCAGCTACTAAAAACATAATAAAGTATTTTTTTTTCCTCTTTTCCCCAAAGCTTCCCTTTTATCTTAATAAAAACATGGTTATTTATCCTCATAAAGACCTTGGCCCGTACATTATCTCCTTGGCTCTTGCCGAATGCTGGGAGAAAATAAGTGACCTCAGTGGAACTGTGCTGATAATGTTGGTATTTGTCAGGAGAAACTCCTCCGAGTCTTATTTTCATTTTTACTGCGGTCCAGCCAGGGTATAAATCAAATCTGTATCAGGACCGCTCATCCATCGTGGTGGCTGATGCTGCTGCTGTCAGCGGGGGAAGGAGAGCAGCGCGGGCAGGTCCCCGTGTGTCTGTCTGCTCTGCCTTTGTGATCAGGAAGGTTGTGTCATCGTGGATGGAAATGTTGGCAGTCAGTGGGGAGAGCTGGAAAAAAGGTTCTGCTCGAGGTAATGAATGACTAAGCCAGGCCATTCATACCGCCTAGTCGTAGTTTTCAGTCTTTTATCTCCATGTCTGAAATGGCTAGGGAATTTCAGGGCTTTTTACACACTCTTCTTTAAATAAGACGAACTATTTTTAGTGAGCCCAGCTTTACGAGAGGGAGCAGAGTGAAAACAAGCTGGGCTTCCCAGCACAGCACCCGCAGCGCTTTTAATGGACTCCTTGCTCCCACCGGCGGGTGCACGGCGCAGCCATGGGATGCCAGCCCGGGAGGGAGCCGCAGCAGCAGCCTCTGCTCATCTTGGCTAGGCAGAAAATAAAGGTGATTGTCACTGTATTGTGCAGATAAAGAACCGCCCAGGGCCCAGGGATGTGCTCAGGAGCTGCTCACGGGCGCTAATGGGTCCCCGCTCCTCCCCAGCTGGATGCTGCTCCCGCCACACGCGCGGTGCGAGACGCGGCTGTCTGCCAGGGAATGAAAAATGGAGATAAAGCTATGTCAACATTAAGTGACAGATTAAAATACTGCCACGTATTTAATCAGTGTTTTACGAGAATGCACATAAGCATCTCCCAAGCATTTCCCGAGCGGTTTGATTTTACGAGCTTTGTCTGCTGGCCGTGCCCCCGAGCACAAGGTGGTCAGCTGGCCGCAGCTGTAGGGCGGCCGCAGCCGTGCTTGCTGCAGGGTGACCGGCTCCGTGGCCGGCCCTCAGTGATGCGAGGGGCATTTAGCATTCCCCATCAATGCCTGTTGGCTCTCCATGTGAATTCCCCACTCCTTCTTACGCTGCACGCCGTGGTAAGGGCACAGTAGGGAAAGCACCACTCCCTTAACAGCCAGCTGCAGGGTGTGAAAGCCCGGCAAACTAGAGGGGACGTGCCCTTATAGTACAAGCTGCCCTGAAATTTGAGGTTTTGGGCCTGTGCATCTCTCATTGACATCGCTGTTAAACGGCATGGAGCTACAAACACAACCCCCCGTTGCTCTCAGCATCCTCGGTAGGAGCAGCGGGTGCTGCTGGAGGGACGGGGGCTGAGTGCTGCCTAAGTGCACATCGATCGCTGCCGGCACCGACAGAGGAGGGGGTCCTGTGAGACAGCATCCGCAGTTAATTGGCACGTTCCCTTTCTCTTGTCCCAGCCCATTTTTGCTTTCATGCTTCCCCTGCTTCTCGGCGCACCGTCCACCTTTCTCCTCGCTCCTCACATCTCCCCAGGCTCGAATCCCCTCTTCCTTTCATTGCCATTTCAAATGCTCCAGATTGTTTTATTTCCCGGTGCCTCCTGCTTCCCCGCATGTCTTCCCCTGGGAATAAAGCCAGGGTCTCCTCTTTCATCCACATTGTCTCCTGAGCTTAGTTAAAAGGAATTGGACGTTAAACCCGCACAAAGCCACCAGCACGTGCATTTCATTCTGATCCTGACATCCACAAGCCATAATGGAACCAGAATCAAAACAGTCAAGAAATCTGGCACAGGGAGGGCTTGGAAGGAGCAGTTCAAAGGAAGATTTCCAGGATTTTTTATTTTTCAAATTGAGGTTTTAGAGGAATTGTGCTCTGAAACGAGGTCTTGTGTACAAATCACTTCCTGCCAAATGACTTCCAGTTTCTCGTGGTGAGAAAGCAGCGTATGGGGAAAAAAAATTAAGAAAATGCAGAGTACTTCAAAGAAATTACTCAGCCCATTGCTCTCCTTGCTTTTTGTTTGGAGGGCTGAAACTCGGCCTGGGGGAGAACTATTGTCCCTGCACTGTCCATTTGCTCCTTGCTGCCCACCCTCTGTGGGCAGGAGCCTCCCGAGCAGAGGGATTTCACCCCGGTGTCCCTGTGTCCAGCGAGGTGACCCCACCAGCTCATGCCTGCACCCTGCGGGCACGCACCCTCCCCGAGCTGGTAGCACTGGGTGCCCACAGCTATTCTGGTGACCCCAGCATCTCCCCAGATGCTGCTTGCACACGCACACAGCTGGCAGGAGGACACAGAGGACCTGGGGACAGAGGACCTGGGCACAGAGGACCGCATCCTGCTGCAGCATCCTCCCCGCTGCTGCTCAGGCTCCTCAATGCCATCAGCTGGCGCTGCTCTTTCCAGCCCTGCTCCCTCCCTTATCCACATTAAATTCTTTGCAGAAGAGTCTGCCTTTGCAGCCGTCTGGATAATGCGCTGATCTCGTTTAAAACAGTAATTACTGGGTGTTTCCTTGGCGCAATGAAGTATTTATTGGCAGTTGGTACCGAAAATTAGATATTAAAGGGCGTTCAGTTACACAAATCAGCACACATTAAATAACTTTTACTTCAAGCCTAAAATTGTGCTGAAACCCTACCTCCAGGACATGTATATTTAAGCGTGCACACCGCTCTAATTAGATCGCTGGTGCTATCAGCAGAGGGAAGGAGGCTATCTGGCAGAGTCCCTGGCAACCATTAACTTTTCATTTGCATTTACAGCTCTGTGAGGAGAGGATGAGAAGATGAGATAATGACCCAAAGCCCAGATCTAAGCCCAAGCCTGGCGCGCTGAGCAGAGCGGTGCCCGGGCTGCCCGCGTCCCCACACCTCCTGCCCCTGCTCCCCTCATTTTGTGCCCTAACCCGGGCGTGCAGCAGGAGGGGGACAATCCCATAAGGAAATATCCTGGGAGATATTGAGGATTTCGTCTGAATTTTGTTTTGGGGCAGCAGTGGAGGAGCTGGCACAGGGCTGGGGCACCATGAGGGCTGGGTGACAGCCCCGCCGTGGCACGGGAACGCTGCAGAGGCAGCGAATTCAGGACCTAAACACTGACTGTGGGGCAGCAGAAAATACAGATATTTATGTTTTTATACAAAAACAGATGTGTCATTTGTAGCTATTAGGCACACACCAGGCTGGAGGACTAATTTGTGTACAAACGGCTCCGTCACTTCTCGTCCACCCTTTGCCCCTGTGCTAACACTCGTTTGGGTCCGAGCAGCAGCTCTGCTCTCCACTGCCATTTACAGATGAATAATTTCTTGCTCTTCATTCATGTAAGGCAAAGCCTTGGCAGGAGGAGCAGTGCAAAAAACAGTCCATGTGCCCAACACGAGTCCTGTGCCAGTCCTGCAGGCAGAGCCTACGCTAGTGGCCTTTTCCTTCTTCAAAATGCAGTATTTCAAGCCTGTTCCCTACTTACCTATTTTAGCAAAGCTGCAAATCAGTTTTTCGATGCTCAGGATATTTTTAATGCAGTGGCGGGAGCGGAGAGGTGCTGGGAAGGGTTTGCATGCCCTACCCACGGTGCCCTCATTAGCCATGCAACGGAGACGAAGCCCACAGACACACCAGGATGATGCCGGTGCCTTGGCTGCCAGCCATAAAGCAGCAAAGGCAACAAATGAGGCAGGCAGCCCCGCTCCGGGGTGGGCATGAGCTGGAGTGACATGCTTTGCCTCCTTGCTGGACACAAGGCATGCTGCTGCTCCGGCCGATTTGCTCTCAGGTTGCATCGTGCCCATCTCACAGCCCCAGGAGCTCAGAGAGTGTTTGTGTGCTTGGCTGTCCCATCATATCCTGGCATTACCCTGCCACTTTGGCAGCTGCTTGTCTTACAGCAGGTTAGCTCACTTGCATGGCTATGTCTGATTTATTCATCGGGGGGTGCTGCATCCAGAGAGAGCAAGAAGGAGCAGGCAGACGCTGACTAGTTGTATCTCATTAGACTGCTCGTAACTAATTTGATGCTTTTCCAGCTGTAACAACGGCCTCCAAATTATTGTCTGGCTGCAATGCGACTTCCAAAGCTTTCATCTCGTGTGCAGCTCCCTGCACTGCCAGAGAGATCTTGGACAGATTTGGTGCTGGTGGGCAGAGTCTGACCCTCAGGAAGGATTAAATACAGGAAAACAACAGCAAGTCCATTCCTGAACATATATTTCTATGTGAGTGACACATAAATATGGGAGAGACTGACAAATTAAAATAATAATAATAATTATATTTTAATTCCAACCTCCAGCTACAGCAGGGATGGAGATCCACCCTCTGGCCTCCCTGCAGCCCTGGTCATGTTCCCCCTGGGGGTCTCCACATCGTTCCCCCAGTACCTGACTGGCAGAGTCCAAGTTTCTAGGAAAGCCTGAGTCCCAAGGTGTCTGCCTGGGACCCTTGTCCTCTCCGACCACCTCGCACGGCCAGGACAAAGCCGTCCCCGGGAGGCATTTCACAGCCAGCACAAACGCGAGCTGCTTGCCGCTCACTCCGGCAGCTGTACATGCCCAGGCACCTTGGGGGAAAGCCGTGGTCTCAGCTGCCAGACAACACATCTCGTCCCGTTCGCCGTGTTTTCACTGATGGAAGACCAAAGCGTGATTAACCGAAGACCAAAGGGTGATTAACTTCTCACCACCGTGCGCTGTCCCCGCTGTGGCCACACGGACTGATTGCAAGCGGCCTCTGCTGGGGACCTGCTCTGCCAATCCCCATTATTGATCACGCACCATGGGCCGGTTTAGCTTTCAGAGTGTCTCTTCGTGTTTTCCCCCTCGCTGGGCTGGCAGGCACACATGGAAGTAACTACGTGTCTGATCGCATTACGTTCTCAGACCGCACTGCTCGTTAGTGAGCTGGGGATGCAAATCTTATCCGTGGTGCACGGGCCTGGAAGCCCCGTCCTGTAAAATGTAATTTTAAGGGCCCAGGCCTCATCCCAGTTTACTCCCCCGTCATCGCCTGGCCTTGCATCAGGAAATAGGCAACTCACAAAGGTGATTCTGCCACACAAAAAGAAGAAGAAGGTGATTCTGCCACACACAGAACTCCTTCAGAGCACCCTTGTGGTCCTCTTGGGCTCCCCACGAGGGTGTCCTGGGCTCACAGCTCCCCTGGGCCACGGAGCTGCCCCGGGGCGGAGGGGGGATTTCAGCAGGCAGTGGGTTCACCGTGGCATGGTGAGAAGGGGAC
Source organism: Oxyura jamaicensis (assembly GCF_011077185.1). Classification (NCBI taxonomy): domain Eukaryota; kingdom Metazoa; phylum Chordata; class Aves; order Anseriformes; family Anatidae; genus Oxyura; species Oxyura jamaicensis. Next base: position 37,581,002 of record NC_048899.1, on the reverse strand, counting down.
TGACATGGACAGGCAGTGCTTGTGAGCCTGCTAGCAGGGCTGTCTTGAAATCATCCATGTGTTGGTCTGCTGAGAGGCAATAAAAGGGATTGACTTTGAGAACCAAAGCTATCGTGCACCACGCATTAAGAAGTGGTGGCTATTTAGTTGTTTTGCTTGTACTGCTCTAGTTAAATGAGACAAAACCTTAATAATAAGAAAAAAAAGCCAAGACAATAAACAGTATCAGTGTCTCCTGGCGTGAGAATTTTTCAGCGATGGAAAAACCCTTCTGCAATGTGGACAGTACAGGCCCCACCAGGAGGCAGGTTTTCCAGCCCCTCGTCAAGAAGTCTTTCCTGGAGGACGTGGAGATGGGACCCAGCTCCTTCCCTGGTGCCTTGTGTTCGGGTTTGGTAGCGAAACGAGTGAGCTGATGTGGTGGTGGGACCACGTCCATGAGTTCCTGCTCCTGCATGCTGAACGTGTGTGTTCACAGACAGGAGGCAGCCCTCCTCACCTGCCGGCTCAGGGCCTGTCCCAGCACAGCTAGCTCACATCTTTTCAGAGATACGATCTTCACTAGGCACCAGAGGAGAAGCTGAGAATTTCTAGAGTCCTGGCGCAGATCCCCTGTGCTTTTCCCAAAACCACACGCCAGTTTGTTTAGTGAAAGGACGCAGTAATTGTGAGCGGGGAGGCGGCGGGGCCCCTCGCTCTCGATTAGACCCAGATGGCCTGCAGAGATGGGGAATAGCCTTTGCCGTCTTCATGATGAATGCACAAATCCGTTCTGCAGCTATCCGAGCTGTCGTGTCGGGAAATGTATGGTGATTGATTAGGAGAGTATTAACCTTGTCATTTGTAATAGGTCATCTGGTGATTTTATCACGTTTTAATCCATATTTTTTTCATACCGGGCTACTTTCTACGGAAAACGTGTAGATGGGAGAGCTGGGGACGGATGGGGGTCATTGTTCAGAGAGTTTGATGATAATTTTTTTAATGCTTGCCTTTTCTGAGTCATTTTTTTTAGTGTCTCTTACGGTGGGGTGAGAAGGGCGTTTTCCAAGATTTACGTGATCGAATCAGTAACGTATATTTAGAGATGACCGTGTATTCTCTACGTCCTTGAGGTACTGTTTAGACAGATTGGACAGGTTTAAGAGAACAGACCATAGGCAGTAAGTTTTTAGGACCTTGCTTTACCCAAAGACATGAATGTCTCCCTGAAGTCACGGGGAGTTTGCTGTGCCTGTCTGAGGGTGAAATCTGGTGTAGATTTATTTCGTGTTTTCTGAGTATTTCTGTTTTATGCACTTTATTTTAACTGAGTGATGAGCTGTGAACACCTAAGTTAGACAATTAATTCAGTAAAAAAAACATTTTTTTTTCTTTAGGACAGATTTGTGAGCTAAAGCTTGCAGGCACCTTGCGAGATTTCTGACAGCACCAAACACCAAACTTCCCAGTCAGGGCACCCTCAAGGAAACCCGCCTTTCTCCCCTACATCTTCACCTTGGGTCACCTCTGTCCTCCTGCAGGTGCTGGGTTTCTGTGTCTTGTCAGACCTGAGGCTGAGCAGTTTTTGCCTGCTGAGTTTCCTGGCTATCCTCCTTGACGTGGTGCTTGGCTGGAAGGAGGGATGGTCAGAAACGGATGCTGCAGATACAGACCTGGGCTATGGATGAGACTTGCTGTGCTTAGCTGGAATGAGTTAGGGGTGAGGGAAGAAGAGAGTGAAACAGGACAACATCCTGACCAAGAACAGGCTGCATTTCTGTGTCCCTTTGATGATGAAATTAAGTTCAGGTCAGTGGCTTTCACAGCTGGAACCACCACCCCAGTCGAGTATTTAGAAAGGCGTTGAGCATGATGATTGGGTTTGGATTAAAAAAAAAAAATAATAATAATAATAATAATAATAATAATTTTTGAGACAGAATACCAAAAAAAAGAGGCAGTTTCCTAGCCTAGCTGGGAGAAGAGAGGTCCCACCAAGCCCTTGGGCACAGTGCCAGCTCCTGCCACCGTCACGTTTCTGTTCTACTGGATCAGGCTCTGCATGACGAGACCTGGACGGTCCTGCCCTTGGATGGTGTTTTCTGGGTGCAGACTTCAAAACACAGTGCATTTTTTTTTTTTTTTTTATGCTTTCAGAAAGGAAAGCAGGGCACATCCGTTCCACGCATCCACCCTGGGAAGTCAGGACATCTTGAGATCAACTGAATTTCTCAAGCCCAGTGAGGAAATGTGTTGGTGTGATGATGCACCTCCATGCCTTCGTGTGCTACTAGCCTCAGGAGCCATCCCCTGGGATTTAGAGCATCCCATCCCTGCAGCAAGGCACTGTGTACTGAACTGCAGGCTGCACAACGACTGCGGCTTCTTTCCATCCTGGAGAGAAAAGAGGATTTCATCCTCATAGCAGAGAGGCTGGGAGCTGAACTTACCTTCGGGGCTGAAGACAATGCCAGCCTCTCCTCCCAGATGGGATTATCCTGGGTGTCACATTCAGCCCAGGCTTTCACTTTGTTTCAATTCAAACAACACTGAGAAAAATATGTGTGTATGCATGGGAGGAATTTGCACATTGATTGTTTTAAATTAAAGCTTAATAGAGAAACAGGAACAAACAAACAAACCAAAAAGGGGAAGTTTGCTAATGTATTTCTGAGACATGCCTGAAACCGCAGCACATCTTAATACGATTTATAGAGATCAATACTCTGATACAATATTCTCTGTCCTTGCCTGGAACAAATGTTCAGCGAGGAAAGTGGGGCAGGGGTGGCTGCGGGCTTTCCTTGTGCTGCAGAAAGAGCAAGCATTCACCTTCCAAAAAACAATCACTCTTTGGCTTTCAGTGGATGAAAGTCAGGCACATTCAGGAATTTCACATCCTCGATGGGATAATGAACGTGCGACTCCCTCTCTGTTCACTCTTCTGATGGGATTATTCTAATTTTTATGGGTTTGAAGTGAGTGGGATCAGGAACAGGCTCTAACCTGTGCAAAGCTCTGACCAGTGCAAAGCTGTTCTGCCACTGCTGCAGCGACTGAAACGTCAGCTCAGCTCAGAAGGCTTACAGTGTTCTTTGCCAAGCATATATACTTGGAAAATATTTCAAAAATATTTGCCTTCGAATCTGTTTAACTGTGCTATAGTATTTTGCAAAACAGATCAAATTTATATGTTTGTGGTTGTTTTGCAGTACAGACTGGCTCAGAGTTCGCCAGTGCAGTCCAAGTCTGCACTGTGGCAGGGCTATGTTTAAAGCAGACCTTGTGCTCTTTATTAAGGTGGAGACATTTATTAGCTATTTCTGCAAATGTTTGTTGCAAAGGCATTGCATTTCAATCAACCTACCTACAGTAAAGAAGGCAACTTACATGAAATTCAGGTAAGAAACCATCACTATTAGGGTCTGGTAGAAGACAGGACTGAAGGAAGGGGTTTCTGCTGCTGCATATTTGTTATTATTTTTCCTCCTTATGGAATGAATAGTGAAAAATGTTTTTTTTTTTTTTTTTTTTTTTTTTTTTTTTTTTAACCGGGAAATTAGATCTCACCCAGCTCAGCCCCTGCATTTCACAAGAGCCTGCAGCTGCACCGTCCCCAGGCCCCTTTGTTGGTGCTTCTGACCCAGCTGAAATAGTTTCCCTTGCATGAGAATATAGCAGCTCAGAAAACATGCTGGAAGGTTTAGGACTGGAAAAGCTGGGAAAAACAAAATACATCATTTACTCTAATGCTGGTAGCTTTAATGAGGAGATGCGATAATTTGACCGTTCATTTTGACAACGAATGTGTTTTGTCAAGCTAAAAGAAACAGTCATAAAAATACACCTGTCATTTTGCTGTCAGCCAAATATAGCCTGAAGAGTAGAGTTTAAAAAAAAAAAAAAAATAGAAAAAGAAAAATAAGAGCAGCAGGAACGAGGTCCGAGGCATGAATTCTCTGCCAGCAGCAGGATGAAGCAGCACAGCGTGGATGCCTTGGGAAGCTGGGGCTGGGCGGCTCGCAGGCGGTGGTACCTGCTCGTGCTATTGCCAGCACCCTGGGCCGAATGGACGTCTTAACGAAGACCTCACGTTGTACCAAAAGCGTGGTTCTCACAGGTCAGGACATCAAGATTTTCCCATAAAAGCCTGGGAAAAATAGAAGGAAAAGCCACTGATGCGCTATGATGAGCTATTTAAGTGTGGCTTTAGATATCGCATTTTTGCACAGTTTGGGACACCATCTGTGTGGGAATTAGTGGTAAAACAGGCCGTTTGTCACACAGAAGGTTTCTCTTCTTGCAACATATTCCTGCACGTGCTCGATGCCTCTCTCCCTGGTGGGCAGCCTCCCAAATGCCTGCAGGACTGGGCCCCCCGTTCCCATGGAGGACCTTGGGTTCTAGGGACGGCTGAGAGAGATGTGCCCAGAATGGGGGCATAAAATGGTTCATAGCATCACAGAAGGGTTTGGGTTGGAAGGGACCTTAAATATCATCTAATCCCAACCCCCTGCCATGGGACATGGCATCACCAAGTCTCCTCCATGGCCAAGAATGGACAAAGTGACCTCGCAAAGTCCTTCCTGGCCTCGTGCTGCTGGTTTGCTGAGGAATTGGTGGATGGATTTGGTCTGGGACATGCAGTGCACTTGTTGCAGCGTTACTGGCACCTCTCCGGCAACACCATCACACTGCGCAAGGCCACAGCCTGCACCAGCTCAGCCTCCTGGAAGAAAATTTATGGAACCTCATTTTTTTCCTTTCTTTTTTTTTTCTTTTTTTTTTTTTTTTTTCTTTTTTTGGAACTGGAGCCCTAGCCTGCAAGCAATCAAAAGAGAACTTGATCAAAAGGGAAGAGATGCCCAGTCCGGGCATCCTGCCTAAAGTGGAGATCTGAATCTCAACCTGTCTGAAGTTTGTGCCTTAGGTCCTTCCACGTCTGCTGTAACAAAAGATGTTTGAAATACATAAAGAAATAAAAGAACAAATAAACTCGTTAAGAGAGATGTCTGGGGTCACTGCGCGAGGCTGTCGCACTCAGTTAGCTCAGGCATGCTCCCGCGCATTTAGAGTCCAGCATGAACTGGTCGAGAGGCTGGGACAACGGGCTTCGCGAGGAGGGATGGGTCCTTCATGATGGAGGGTGGAGGAAAGCAGAGCAGAAACACATGATTTCTCTGCTGCTCTCACATCAATTACCTTTTACTCAGCTTTATGACACTATTACATTTTTTTCCCCTTTATTTTCTCATCTTGGTGAGCCCATGCCCCACCGCCGTTCCTGCCTCCAGCTGCCATCTGCGAGCAATCTACATTCTCAGCCCCATCGTTAATTTGTGTCATTTCTTGAAAACAGCACAATCGTATGCCCTTGGTAAGCATTTCATTCTGATTCAGGACTACTTAAAATGCCTCCATGTGTGTGTGCCTGTGCTCGTGCACACATCCGAGCCCCACCAGCCCTGGCTTCATGTAAGAGCCTCTGCCTCTCCTGCTCGCTGTCACCCACGGTGGTTCCATACCCCACAAGCCATAAGCCCCTTGAAAATGCCCAAGCTATGCCCACATTATTATTATTATCATTATTTTTCTTCCACATATGGCTTTTTTTTTCATGAAAAAAATGGCAGACTTTTTCTACAGAAAAAAAAAAAAATGCTTTGGGAAGATCCCTTTCTGGAAAGAAAATGCTTTCAAAACTTTTTTTAAAAAAACTTTAATTCCTCATGTAAGCTTGGAAATATCTGGCTTTATTTCAAATGCAATTAAAGCAGTTTTCAGAACATCCAGATCTGCAGTAAAACACATCCCAGCTTTCAAAGAGCTCTGGACCCAGAAGGTCCCTGGGAGCACCCGGGACAGCCCAGCCTGGTGGCACTCAGCCACTGTTCTGCCATTTCGGTGGCAAACTGGGGACATTTCCTGGACATGGGGCTTGCCGTGCCCACACAAACAACCAATGCCTTGACCACGAAGCCTTGGAAAAAGGCAACACAACCTGATGCACAGGGACGGTGTCGAAGGAGGAAGCCCTCACTAGCAGGTACCGCTGGCTTACGTGCCTCCAGCTTAGAAAGTCACGTAAAGCAGAGCCGAAGGGGTGTGCCGCTGTCTTTGACACACATCCATCTGTGCCACATGCCGCCTCTGCTGGCATAATTACCTTAATTTGACAAACTGCGTCAAGCAACAGGCGCAGTTGTCTGGGAGCCCAGCGCTTGGCGCGGTGAGCGCTCCCCGAACCACCGACACCGCGCCTAATTAACGCGTCCTCATACCTCCACAAATAACAGACCTGCTGGTGGGAAAAATGGCTTCACGCTTCCTTATCAAATTAGGGCAAAATCACTCCTAATGAGCGAGAATCAATTAGAGCGACACCCGAAATGAGTCTATTTGTGCTGTCAGCCAGAGCCATTTGCATGGCGGTTTGCGAGGGCAGGGGAGGTGCGACGACGGCTTTTTAGTGCTGCTAATGAGGAGCCGCTGCGGAAAGGTGCTGCCGGAGGGAAAATCGTGTCTGCCGGGGATGCACACCGGTGGCAACTCCATACCACATCGAGGGCCAGAACCGACCCAGGGGTTGTGTGGGATTTTCCAAAAAAAACCAACATCCCGTGCAAACAGGAGGGCCCAGACAGCCTGGGTGAGAAGAGCGTGCGTGAAGGCAATAAAGACTGTAGGAAAACCTGATTCATTTAAAACCTTTAATCATATTACAGAGCTGGTTCATGGGTAGACAGAACAGAGAAAAGCCGATGTTGATTTTAATTATATTTGCGCTTTGCAGAGATTTTCAGCATCCTGTCGTGCTTCAGCTGGATGCGGATGTGTTCTTGACCTTGGGGGCTGATCTCTCCAAAGCTGGTGACTAACGCGTACGTGCCCACGTCGCCGAGCCCCTCGGTGCGTCCCAGCACCGTTATTGTCACACACGCATCTGTGAGGATGTAAGAGGAGGAACGACACAACCTGCACTGAAGCAACTGCGTGCAAGCTGGCACAGCTTCACAGACAAATGAAGGACTACAAGGCACTTGTAGCAAATTACGTTGTCTTTTTCTGACCTTAGGGTTTTGTAAAGACAAGTCACTTGGGTAAACAGCTTAGATTTTATTTATTTATTTATTTATTTTTCACAAACAAAGCAGGAAAAGGAAAAGGTACAAGCCTTAGCTGATCAGATGTAGCATTTCCAGTCAGATGCTGGAAGCAGGCAGGTAATAACAGGGAATGAAGGCAGAGTGGATTTGCAAATCATACTCACGGTCAGAGACAAAGAGGGTTAGCCAAACTGAGTCTGAGCAGGGGGCTGAGGAGCAAAGCAGGCAGGAAAAACTATGCCAACCCCTCCAGTAAAGAGATAATTAAATAAATAAAAAGGACGGGAAGACCTTTGTCCTCTTTGTTACGAATGACAGCAGCAATAGGACATGAAAGGAGGGACAAGGGCAGGAAGCCAGCACTGGGGGACAAAAGGGACACCCGGGAGGCAGGGAGGCTTCTCGGATGGGCTGGAAGAGGCGAGGGAGAAAAGGGTGGGCAGAGGCGGCCACCACCCCGCCACCAGCAGCAGGGATGCAGGAGGGGAGCACGGGCAAATACAAAGGCAAAGAGGGACTAACAAAGAGCTGGAGACCTCGAAGGTCCTTCAGCTCCGGCTGCAGGGCCCTGGGGAAGGACGCGGTGCGAGAGAGGACGGTGAGGGAGGTCTGATGCGATGTGCCTTGAAGAGGAAGGACCAGGTTCATGGCGAGCTCTTCTTAGCATGTGTGTGCAAACACTAACAGCTAGGAGATTTAGCTATTTCTCGGCATATGTTCTTTGTTAAAATATAAGGTATCTGTTCATATTTTGAGTATGTTTTCCTAGGACAAAAATATCGGTGTTTATTCAAACCCACTGGGCACTGCATTTCTCACACTTAACTGGAATCGCTCTGCATTGCTGGCTTCTTATTGTCTAGTCTATTAAAAGGTGTGCGTGAGCTGGGGCACATTTTAATTTCAAATGTAATTTAAATGCCTGATGTCAGGAGATTTCCCCAAAGCCTAAAATTTTCGTCCCCCTGCAGCTGAGAGGCTGCTGGGAAGCTACACCTGTGCAGGTTGGCATTTCCAGATGGAAGATCCACAGTGGGCACCAGGAGCTACAGCGAGAGCACGCCGTCATCCCTGTCCTTAAAGCTCTGTGCAAAGCTGCCCCCACAGCACGCCGGCATCACCCGTCTGATTAACTGCTGATTAATTGGCATGGGGCTCAGTGACGTTAGTAACATCGGCAGCATCACCCCCCGGAGCACGTCGGAGGTTGAAACCGATAAATTTCTCCAGGAATTTCTTCTGGAATCACTTACATCTTTGGGGAATGCGCTTTCTAGTCAATAGTTTCACGAATTTCCCAACAAGCACACCAAAGGGGCCATGCCACCAGGGTGGCAAACCCTACAGCCCTCGCTCGGGGAGCACCGGGGGACCCAGGGCTCTCATCCATCAAACCCCACAACAAAACCCTAAGACTTGAACTTCCCCTTCTCGGCACACCCTGCTGGTTTCTCAGCACTGGGTCTGCTTCTTATCTTTGCTTTTTATCTGGCTATCACGGGGAAGGCGTTCGCTAATGCAGCCGAAGCACTCGGAAAGAATTTAAAAAGACTTTTGGGGAAAGCCACGGCTCTGCCATGTGTCTCGTGTGTAGGGCTGTGGACGGGTGTGTTTGGGTCGGCTGGGAATCTACGGGCTCGCATAAGATCCTTCAGAAATGATAGATTGTCAAGAGTAGCTATCATTAGAAATTTTGGGACAGGGGGGCCCACGTCTGGGGCTGGGATTTCTGAGCCAGAGCCGCAGGCACCAGGAAGCCCCGGCGGGGGAAGGCAGACATCCCAGTCCATGGCACAAGCGTAGGAGATTCCCCAAATCTTCACAGACACAGTTTCCAGATGAAAAAGGACATGATTTTTTTTCCCTAAGAAAACAAAATCTATGGTAGCTTATCCGGGAATATTTTACAAAATAAGTAAAACTTGATGGAAACAGATCTTTTCTCTCACGTCACTCCGTGGTTTGTGGAAAGCTATTTTCTACCATAAAAAATGTACTTATATTGTATCTGGGCCTAATGTATAATTTTTACATTATGGCTGGGATCTTTGAGAGATCATGTGAAATAAGGTTGCAATGTAATCTCCCGGAAACGATGGGAGCCTGCAAGGTCGGTGAGTAAATGAGATGGGAGCACATGAGCAGCTAATGAAGCAATCGGAGGGTGGTGAGAGATGGAAGAAAATAAATCCCGGAGTGAAGGAAAGCAGAGAGTGGTGAGGCTGTGGGGGCTGGATGCACGAAGGCCTCCCCGTGCCCATCCAGGCAGGCCAGGAAATCCCATCAGCTACTTTTTTTTCTAAAAACCAGCTGGATTTTAGACACCTTCGAAGTGATTTTGCTTTATAGACTGAAAAATCAGCAAGAGGCAGCTCCTTGGCTCATGCAGATTAACATGGACCTACCCGGGGCAGGACCCTGGGGCAGAATAAATAGCTGAAAGCAGCGTTGTCCAAGCCGACGTGATGGGGTGGCACCGAGCAGCTCCGTTACAGAGGCATCGCTGGCCAGAACAATTAATGCAGGGCATTAATGGGAGAAGGAGAACCAAACAGTGCCCGGTCAGTTATAGGGGAGGACTGCTTTTCTTGCCAGCTCAAAGGAAAAAAGTCATTACGAATGCTGCATCCTGAAGTGGGAGGGTGTGGGGGGCCCAAGCCAGACTCCAAGCCATAACAACTCATGGATGCTCATATTTAACACGACCCAGTGCCATCTACATGCTGTCACTGCAGCCTCGGAGGTGTTTCATTCTCTCTATTGACCCATGTTCATCCTGAGAACAACAGAGTGAAGCAAAATGTTACTTTGGAGGCACTTTCTGCTTCTCCGAGCTCTCAGAAAGCACAGCAGCAAAGCTCCTTTAAGCAGCCGCAATCTTGCGTCGCGCCGAAACGTCGTAGGCTACCACAAGACAAATATATCTTTTGTGCAATTTAAATGGCAATCAGGGAGCTATTTTTTCTGATTAATATAAGGGAACTCGGCGGTCCCAGCAGGGGACTGATGAGGCTAATCCGTCAACGTCCCTGCCAGAGGCTCGCCTGATTGCTGCGAGCGCGCAGCCACGAGGGAAGGCGGCGATGGGGAGCAGGGCACGCAGCCCCCCGGCCTTCAAGTCATTTGGATGTTTGCACCTCATCGCCCGCTATGTGGGGTGTGTGGATGGGCTCTCAAGAGGGCATTGCTAGCAGAAGCAGCAGGGAAGGGGATTTGCGTCGGTGGGAATCCAGAAATGCGACCGCGGAGAATTAGGAAATAACGCGTAGCGAGTGATAACAAACGCGCAGCTAACAGCTACGTGGTTCAGTCTCCTTTTTCTTAAATAGATAAAATAAATAAATAAATGTTCCAGGATTCAGACATCTGTCCTGCTCTGGCAACCACGTGGAGGGGTGTGAAGGTGTCCCAGTGTGTACCAGCGAGCCCGACACCTGATACACGGCCCGGGTGTCATTTCCTGCTCATTTTCCAGTTCTGCGATGAAATCAGGCGATTTGACTCAGGTTTTCAGCACCCAGGCTGCCACAACATTATGGTGCCCAGCACCCAGGGGGCACGTGCCCCACACCAGCCTGGCCCAGGCTGCACAAGACCACGAGCTGAGACAGATTCAAAGGGAGCCACCAATTTGTAGTGCCCTGGGTATTTCGATGCTGGCACATATCCAGTTAAAATAGGATCATTTGCTTTCAGATTTTTTTTTTTTTCCCCTGTCCTGTAAACTCAGCCTGCTTTGCAGGACAAATGATCATTTTTCTGAAACACGTTTCTTCCCTTTGGACTGCAAACCAACCAGCCTGCAGCAGGCTGCAACCCTGCCACCTTAAGATAGCTTCAGAAAACTGCAGGCTTCTGCTGGCAAGACGAGCCCTCAACCCCAGCGTGCGCTCCTGCATCCTCCATCCTCTCCCCTTGACCCTCCTGGCTTTCCCAGAGCCCAGCACAGGGGGAAAGCCACACAGCCCCTGCTATTGCACACCCCGAAGACATCCTCCGGGACTAGCAGTAGGGCTCAGGTGTTGGGAATTCCTCCTGATGGGACCTGGTCCTTTTGGTGACAGCCTGGCGCCAGCGGTAGGTGACAACAGTGGTCCCACAGGTAAATGCGTGCCTTTTCCCACCCGCTAAGACCTAAATCCTACACGGCCCCTCCTGCACAGACCTCTTGGCCACCTTTTTTTTGCTGTTTCTCCCCCATTTCCCTCCCTGTGGCTCTCAGCAGAGGCACACATCGGCCGTGAGTACGAGCCACCACAAAGCCAAGCCTCCACGGACGGCAGCGGCCGCAGGGCTTACAGCTGTAACACAAGAAACAGCCGTAAGAGCTCTGCAGACTGTAAATGTGATCCTACAGAGCCATAATTAAGCATCTGACTGATCAGAAAGCATTTAATGCTTGCAGCAGGTTTTCCTCCTCGGCCCCATTTGACGAAGCGATACTGGTGGGAAAGCCCAGGGAGGCCCTCAGCAGAGGTCAGCAGGAGGGCTAGCGAGTCGGCAAACAATGTTCCTTTTAGGCCCCGGGCTCCGGGAGTCCCAAATTCCCAACATTAGAGCTAACACTTTTTAAATTACTTCCCAAGTCCCGGCGCTGAACTAGGGTTACGTCTTGGAGAGCAGCCAAGAGGCAGCTCAACGCGGGGAAGGGACCCAGGCTGCCGCAATGCGACGCCCTGCCGGTGCTGCCCCATGGGCTCTCCTTGCCCAGGAGCTCATGGGGGACGCACTCAGACCTGCCAGAGCCTGGATCCAGCCTGTTTTTCTTCCCTGAGAGGGGAAAAGAGCAATGAGAGCCAAGCAGCCCATGCCTGGATGCGATGAAGCACTGGGGCAGGTGCTCCAGGAGGCCCCTCGGACCATGGCGTGCTGGGGGCAAGCAGGGGCAGAGAGGAAAAGAAAGTCTGGTCAGGAGAAACCCCAGCAAACAAACAAAAGCAAGGAGAAAAGGGCTTCACACATAGAGCTTAACAAGTGGGGTTCCTTCTGTTTTCTGCATCTTCCTGAAATTTTATCCCTCTTTACTGGCATTTGGTCAGAATACGGATTTGGATCTTTTGAGTACTTAGAGAAATGGTTTGTTTATTAAAACCTCTATTTCTTCTTCTTCTTTTTTTTTTTTTTTTTTTTTTTTTTCTTGAAGGCTGAGTAACTGGTAACTAGATAACCAGGTAACTGATAACTAGATAACCAGATAAACGATAACTAGAATCCTTCTCATCAAAATTCCAGCTCAGATAATGGCAATATACAAATACATGGCAAATACATGGCAAAGGACACTTTCAGTGACTGTTCAACCAAGGGAACACCGTGTAAAAAGCAATCCAATGACACACAGAGTCCCAACCAACCATCCAGGATTTTTTTTGTTCATAGCCACGGGGCTGCAGTGGGACCCCACGGACTTGTGTCCCTGCATGCACACGGACGTGCTTTTTTGGATGAGCCCTGGGACCCTCGTAATTAAGCACCTTCCTCCAGCCCGCCTAACGAAGGGGCAGTGCTGTCCTGGCTCGTTAGGTGGCTGGCAGCAGCGGTGCTGTTCCCTGCTCCGACGGCTCATGCTGGGGATGTGCTAAATATTTATTTATTCGCTTTTGTCAGATGCTCTTGCCTCACTCGTTTTTCATCCGTGTACATCAGCAGTAAATCCACTGAGCTGAGGCTGCTCGGAGTGTTTTAAGCTGTTTATAAATGAGAGGACTAAAAGGCTTATACATTTGTTGCTCAAGGTGCTCGTCGGAGATGTCAGGATACCTTCTCAGATGTATTTAGAAAAGATTCAGTATTTAGGCAGCACACAGGATGCAGCAGTCTGCAGTCCCCTGCTTTAGAGAACCAGGTCCCCTAACTCACCCCTGCTGTCAGGGCAGAATTTAGGAGGGCAGTATTTAGGAGCCTGTCCTCCTGTGCACCATTAAACAACTCAGCGGATTGGGGCTGCATGCAAAGACCTCACAGAGCCTGTTTCGTGATATCCAGAAAAAAAGAGCGATCCTTTCCTCGCTTTTATTAACAGGAGACCAATTTCTGACCGGCAGAACGAGAGGTGTCCCCCCAGCTCCCCATCAATGGACACGGACACCTCCCAGCTTACAGCTCCTAAACGAATTCATGCCATGGCTCATTTCAGATTCAAGGCTTCTTTCGGGACCACATCCTGCAAGCAAGTAAAAGCTTCCTGTTGTGAGCCTTCCTGCCTGCATCCCTTCATAACCATCTTCCATGTCTAGGTGACCTCCAGTCTCTCTGAAATTTTCCCTGGGGAGCAAGATGAAGAGGCATTTGCATGCCTGACCCTTTTTTTCCTGACATTGGCTGGCATGTATATAGAGCTTCGTTAGCTTGCCCGTGTTCATTTGATCTTACGATTTTTATCCTGGGCTTTGATTACCCAATAACGCTGGAAATTATTTTGAAGGAGACAAGGGGGCTCTTCACAAGTGAGAAGTCTGCCATCCGACCCTCATTATTCTCCGGCTCCTTCTGCGGCACTTCACTCTACATATGCAGAAGACGAGTGAGAACATGAAGGAGAAAAAAACATGAGAGACAACGTCGTGCAGGCGAACGCACGCCTGCCTGGGCTTTCATGTGCCGGAGCCGCGGCGGCTCTCAGATGTGAGCAGCGGCTCTGCCTGCGGAGCCGTGGCCGTGCTGCCACCTCCGAGAGCTCTGCGGGTCCTCCACAGGCCGGTTTCTCCCGTACCTGTTTGACACTAAAAGTTCAGGGCGTGCAGAAGAAGACCCACCGGGGGATGCAGCTGATAGTGCTGGGGAACGGCCGGGCAGGTCCCACTCAAACAACATGACCCCAGACAGGCTGCGGGATGCCACGTGGAGCGATAGGAGCCGGGCTGCTCGCAGGGAGAGGGGCAGGATTACAAATACACCAAAGCTCTTCCTCTTGCACCCAGGTTGGGAAAAGGCTCGAAACAGCCACGAGCACCGTGCCTGGCTCAGGGCTTCTGTACACCCTGCTGGGTTTGCTTTGGGACGGGCACCCCTCAGCGGGCTCCCTGGGCTGGACACGCACCGCTCAAGCATTAATTCTGGGAAACAAAATAATGCTCAATGTAGTTATTAAGCCTGCGAAATGGCTGTAGCCCACCACAGCCGTGCTCCCCCAGAACGCCAGCAGTTTTTGCTCCAGAAATAAAGCACGGGCACCAGTTTACTGGGGTGTTGTACGTGGGACACCCCCAGCAGCCCCCGGCGGTGCCGGGTCAGTGCCAGGAGTGCGGCCGGGGAGCTGGCAGCCCTGCCTGCAAATGCAAATGGGAAAATCAAAGCGGGACACATCTTATCAGCACGGGCACAAATGAGAGATTATCACGGTCCCGCCGCAGTAACCTAAAGATAAAGGCGACAACTCAAAGCAGGCTCGTGTTCTGTGCTGCTGCAGGAGGACCGGTGCTGAATAAATTCGTCTCCCACGGCACGCGGAGCGAGGCGTGACCTCCAGGCTGTCCAAGTGCTCACAGCAACGCAAGGACACTGATGAATTTGAAGCAGACGTCACTTTGACATATGAGAAAATCCAACGGATTCTGATTACCATATCCCGTGAAGCCGTAATTAAGGCCTTTATGGCAACAAAGAAAATTGGATTACATTATTTCCCCGCTAAACGGCCAGAAGATTGCAGGAAAGCCAAGCGCGTGGAGCATAACCAGCCATAGATGTCTCCGACAGAAAACAAAGACTTTGGCAATTGCGGGGTATTTCTAAGCGGCTGTCTGTTTTTTGAAACGATACAGGACAAACCTAGGAGCTGCAGCAGGGGAAAGCCTAGCTGAATTTTCCCATGGTCTCCTCACACCGCGTGTTTTGTTTGTGTAAATCAGACCAGCTCTAAATGCGATCCATGTGGTGCTCCAGCCTCCTTCAGTGCCTCTGCATGGGAGCAAAGTTTTCCATCGCTCCTTTACTTTAACAAAGCTATCACCCGTATCCCAGCGCAGATGGGGAATGCTGAAAATCCCCAATATGCTCTGCAACTGCGCGAGCTCTCCATCCCTTAAAGCACCAGAAGAAGCAGAATTGCCTGCATTAAAATAGCAGGAGGATCTGAGAGCCTGCCCACATCTCCTCTCCGCCACATTTCTCCACCACCAAGCTGCAGCCGCTCCCTCCCCTGTTTTGAGGAGGATCTTGGCCAGCAGCGCTCACCTGGGGTTTGTGGTGGCCCCAAGGAGCAGTCATTTGGCTCCCATTTGTATGCCCTTGCTCCGAATGCAAATCCTAAGCTCAGAGCAAAGCTCAGCCAAAACCACTGGTTTTCGTTGTTTTTTTCACAGACTTGTCAAACCTCACCAACGTTTTGTCAAAAACCCATCCCAAACCTTGTCAAAATGTTGGCTGATTTTAGCACAAAACATTAAATCACAAAACGATCTCAAAGTACGCAAAATGTGTAAAAACTGTTCCTGAGCACACATTTTCCCAACAAACCCACAGAGTAATAGCTCGAGCCGAGAAGCCTTTGCAGAGAATATTTTTAAGCTCTGCCAAATTTGGGTCTTTGCGAGTTTAGGTTGTGAAGAAATGAGCGTTTTCCAACTCGGAGCCGCTTGATAAGGCCCCAGGGGGCAGAAATCATGCCCCGTTCCCATGGGGGGACAGTGCCCACCCCGGGCACGGCGGCGGCACCACGTTCCCCCCCCGGCTCCAGCCACCTCTGCACCGAAGCAGAGATACAAATACAGCTCCGAGTTCTCGAGCCAGAGAATAAAAATCACCCGACTGCTCGGCGATAGGATAGATTTGCCACGCACTTCATAAAACATGGATGTCATTTGTTTTAATAAAAGGCAACCCGCTGGAGAGCTGGCTTCGTCTCGGCTCTCGATCTGTCGTTGGCGGTTCCTATTTTTCCAGGTTGCTCGGCTGATGGGGCATCAGTCACATCCCATCAGATCACAAACAAATGTGTCGGCGTTCCTCGATATTATTCTTCCACTACTTGCCATCGCTCACACTCCTTCGTAAGAAATATGAAGGTGTCAAAGGCTTCCCAGATTTATATCGATTTGTGACAGATCATAAACATTTCACATCCTTCACTTTACCCAGCAAGGGAAGCTGTGAAAAATTTCATTCCTGCCATGGTCTGTTGTTGGTTTTGTTTTGTTTTGTTCTGTTTTTCAACAGAATCGCTGAATACCCAGGTACCCAGCGAAGATCCAGGCTGGAAATAACATCTGAAACGCCTTATTAAAAACCCATGAATTTAATCAGATTATTGCACTGGATGGTCCCATCGCCACCCATCACTGCTGTGTTTTCCTTGCCTGCTTTTTTAAACAGGGCTCCGATGAAGCGAGAGCTTGTGCCAGGGTGGGTTTGGGAGCACCCAGAGCAGCCAAAGCAAAGCCCAGTGAAATATTTGGGACGGGGCAGGCCGGGGGGTGGGTCCCGAGGGGGGATGGATGCTGGCGGTGCTGTGAATCCGCTCACACTTTCAGCAGCAAGTCCTGGGGCTCCTGCAGCTCGGTGGGGATGGATGCAAGGCCCTCTTTTCTTCTCTGCTCCTTCTGTGCAGCACGAAGTCAGCGATTAGTTAAACACTCGCAGAAGAACACTGTTTCGGGAGGAATTAAATGATGTACGAAGTCTGGCTGAATTTAGCAAATGTCAAAGTCTTTCAGAAATGCCAGAATGTTTCCTTCTGACTCTTTTTAAAAATAGCAAAATTCACTCCCTTCAAGAAGAAAAGAGGTTAAACAGCAAGATTAACTAATCCCAAAATATCCCCCTACACACACACACACTTTTCATCTAGGATATAATGAGATGGTTTGGGCTGACCCTAAAGAAATAAATACATTCTTGACTTCACTTGAGCCTACATTCTTTCAGTTTGGCTATTTTATTAAAATTAAATCCATTATCCACCCCACTTTAATTACACCCTCTGCTTTCTGAGTTACCTGGAAATCTAATCCCTGTAAGTATTCACAAGTCATGAATTTTCATGGTAGAGCAAAAATTTGGGGTATAAACTCCCCCGAAACCCACCAGTGACAGGAAAACAAAGCATAGCCAGAAGCGCTGATTTGGAAGTCAAATAGCTTTTAGAAAATTGCATAGGAAATTAAATCAGAAGTAACATCAGGGTATCAGATGAGTACCCCAAGCTATATTGCAGTCAATTAAAAAAGACCTGCTCCGGGTTCATCGCATCCTTGAAAACTGCCACAGCTGAAGGTGCTGGATCCGTGCACGGCGCGCGTGAGAGCACGTTGAATAAAACAGCCTTGTGTGTTGATGGGCTATGAAAATATCTCCGTTAATACCTATAAAACAAAGGAACGGGTGTTTTTCTCTTTCCCTGCTCTGCGTGCAGCTGGGAACGCCCTGGCCCTGTTGACCCCTACCCATTTGGGGTCACCCCGTGGCACGGTGCCGCACGCCCGCGACCGGACCCGATGGCTCCCTGCACGTTTGCCAGCCCAGGTGTGCGCCAGCCCAGATCAGCTGTTCCCAGGGAGCAGGGAGGTAATTGCCATCGCTTTATGAGTCATTTAATTACCTCGTGTTACGGGGATGATTATATTTGATTCATACAAAAGTGACTCAGATTGCACACAAAATGATTAAGTGATAAAAAGAGAAGATATCTGCCGTAATTAAATCTGCATTGCGAGGTTTTTTTTTGGGGGGGTGGGTTTTTTTTTGTTTGTTTGTTTGTTTTTTGTGTGTGTGTTTTTTGGATGTTTGATCAATATTCTGCTCTCAGGAGCTGGAGGTGACATTTCCTCCCACCCACCCTCCTCCTCCTGCCCTTCGTGCCCTCCTCACCCCTTGGGCATTGCCTTCACGCCCCCAGCAGGGCTGGGGTTGGGGTTAGGGTTCGGGCTGCAGGGTGCATCTCGTGTAGCAGCTGCTGGAGTGGTGAATGTGGGACGTGCGCAGGCAGCAGGCTGCTGCTGGGTTTTCTGCTGTGTACATATTTATCAGAGGCGTACGTACACACTTCAAGAAGAAATGATCAAGCGCGGCTCTGCTGGAGACGCTAAACGTGTGCTACAGCCTGGAGGATTTGAGTCACTCGGAATAATGAGTAAATATTATTTCATTGCATCGCCTTCCAAAATTGAAGAGGGCTTACAGACCGAGCGCCCATGTCAGTGGCATTCCTCATGGGCTGTCAGCGGGACCGAGCTTATGCATGAACACAAAGAAACGGCGCTGCCGGGGCTGGCAGCAGCTGTGCAAGGTGCCGGCTTTAATTTCATCAGGTCCGGACAATAGTCGGGATTTTCTCATCTGCAGTTTAGCTCGAATTACTGCTGTCTGCCGCAGGAGTCAGTGCACAGAGCTGCTCCACGCAGTCCCCAGGCAGCACCAGCTCCTTGGGGGCAGGCGAGGGCTGGGGGCAGCTATGGGGAAAAGCTTGGCCGGCCCCGGGGAGAGCTCTCAGACCTGCTCCCCACGATGAATGACACGCGAGGGAATACAAAGGAGGGTATATTGCGTGCCGAGAAGGCAGAAGATGATGTAAGGCAGGGCATTTTAGCCTTTTCAGAGCATAGGCTACATCTTCATGGAGGCATTTTATACTCCATCCCCAGTCCCACTGGCAGCGGTGGCAGCTGCTTCCTTGGGCGAGCAGTATTAGGAGAGCACCGATGCACATCAGCTGCTTGCACAACTTTGGCCCCAGGGAGAGATGTCGACAAGAGGAGAGCAGGAGCGATGCATCCACGTCCCACAGCCCCTGGAAATCCCCTATCCTTAAGGGCAGGGGGTTGCTGCAGATGTTCAGCCTTTACATCCCGCCCCAGCGCCAGCCACACACGCACGAGGATGGGCCCAAAATGAGGGAGTTGTGCCTCAGAGGTCACTGTGTGAACAAGAAGTCTTTGGCGGGATTTTAAAAGAGGTCCCATACCTATGGAAATGGAGGAAAACGAAGCAAAAAAATTACCCTGTAGATTTATGAAACCTCCCGGTGATTTCGAACCACAGAGTGAGCTGGGTCTGATTGAAAGAGAAAGCTGATAGCATTAACCAGTGGTACAAACACCAGGATGGAGTGACCCTGCCTTACTCCCACCAAACATCTACCCCGAAACCTCACATTTATCTTTCTTTTCCCAATTCAACATGCAGCGATTTCTGGGTCGAGAGACGGAGGCTGTAATGACACCGCCATCGCCATGCTTACTGAAAACGCAATTAATTCCCCTGCCCAAAATCTCCGGGCAGGACAGCAGGGTCAGAGGGCTGCGAGTGTTCCCCAGCCAGCACCTACAAAGCAAAGGCAGCAAAGCAGGCTGTCTGCGGGGCTCACGGCTCCGTACAAATTGAGGAGTGCTAATGGAATAGCGTGCAGTTTGTTCGTATTAGGAGCAGTCAAAAATCATACATAATGTAACAATGTACATGCAACAGCAGGCTCGCACGAGATAATTTAACCATGAGGAAATGGTCTTTGAAGTGGTCCCTGATGAGATTTTGCTTGTTCCTAAGAGAATCCAGATGTATTCCAGGACTGCGTTTTAAAACCACTTTCTAAAATTACACCCCCTCCCAGTCATTACGGCGCATTATCGTGACACTCCGCAGTTGGAATTTTACGGGGAAAATTACTTCCGAGTTGTGTTTCTGCATTAAATCTTCCCCTCCAGCACCCGAGCCCCAGCTCGGGCGAGGCGGGCGCCCCGCTGCCCAGCGCGCCCCTTCCACCTCCTGGTGTTTTGTGGGTGATTCGTGTGGGGCTTCATTCCCCGTGAAACTCGTTAAAGACCATTAATCTTGACTCCCCCGGGGTTACGGTACGGTGACTGTGGGTAGAAGTTGGCACGAAGAGGCGTAATTCCACCCCAAAATGTCAGCTCGTGGTTTGTGCGGCCGCAGAGCGCGGCGAGGGGAGCGCTCCCCTCTCGGCTGCTGCGGGAGCGGGGAAATGGAAAGGAAATGAAGTGTGGGATTAAAAGGGCTCCCCGCTTCTGCTCTTTGCTGGGTATTTCCCCGTGAAGCCACGGCGCAGACAGCTCAGGAGGCTGGAAGGCAAGGCCCTTTGGAAGGAAACTCACAGGCAGCAATACCCGTGGGTTGCTTCCCACCCCTGGTGCGGGCTGGGGAAGCTATGAGCTAGAAAACTGATTCCTTCTCGGAGGCACAAACAGACCCGGAGAGGGGTTTTATTTCCCCGTAAAATTATCATATCCAATGTTAACATTATTTAAGCCCCTTTGGATGGAGCTGCACTCTGCAACGTCTCATTATGGAGCAGCATCGTCTTAATGGCCGTGCTCTGCCCAAACACACAGCTTTATGGGCTGCTTTCATTGCCGTCAGAGGCTGCGAGGGATGTGTGTCTGTCACAGCAGCCTTGTGAGCAGGGGAGAGGGAAGGAGAGCATCGCGGTGCAATAATTGTCAGCACTCCTGCCTGCAAAATCCCCCGAGTTGTGAGGGCTCAGCTCCAACACATGGGAGTTTGCATTTTCATGTAGTGCTTTTTAGCACCGGAGGTCTTCGGAGAGTTTCATACATTAAACATAGGTGCCGTGTTTCATCTATTTGCGTTGGCTGTTTCCTTCCCTTACGGTACCTGTCAGGGCTGGAAAATAATCCGCAATGTGGTCATTTCTCCGGGCAGCACGTTGCGAAGCGCGTGAGCAGCACTTATCACCTGCTAACACACCTGCAGAACCGGCACCTGTGCAACTAAGCGTGTTTTGCACAAGTGAATAACGAACACGGGCTCCTGCAGCTTCTCTCAGGCTTAGCCAGGAAAAGCCGTTCCAATTTTTATTTTTTTTTCTCTTTATTCCCTGAAACGGTCTTCCAAGAAAATGAAATAACTTTGGGGTTTGTAGAAATATCGCAAATGTTTGCGTTTTCAGCAAGAACTCCGAACGCGCTGGCCAAGCAAGGCAAACCACTAATATTTAAGAGCCTGGAAAGAAATGTTTTGACACAACGCAAGCTTTTATGCGAAAAGCACGCACTTTGCAAAGCAGGGTTTGACCAAAAGTCATTTTTTTTTTTCTTATTAAAAATGATTCCAGTGGGAAATACTTGGCAGTGGCGGCAGGGACTCTGGCAGAAGGGCAGGGACCTCGGGGGCTCTGCAAGGGCCCTTGGCGAGAGGTCTTTGCACAAAGGGAGGGCTGGGCACGCGTTGCTGCCTTGCTTCATCATAGAATATTTTGCTGGGCCCCTCCTTCCCCCCCG
This sequence comes from Oxyura jamaicensis, assembly GCF_011077185.1. NCBI lineage: Eukaryota > Metazoa > Chordata > Aves > Anseriformes > Anatidae > Oxyura > Oxyura jamaicensis. Next base: position 37,559,722 of record NC_048899.1, on the reverse strand, counting down.
AGCTCAGTGCCCGGCAGGCCAGAGGACAGATCCAGGCTCCCCCCGGTGTAACCCACGGACGTGTGCTGAGGATCCAAGGGCTCCACGCCACACAGTCTCCTTCGAGTTGCTGTTTGCAGTCCTCCAGCTCCGATGGCAGCGATTAGAAGGCTTTTATTTCATTCCGAGCATAGGGACTGGTGAAGAAAAATAGGATTATATGTTACAAAGATTCCCATTTCCAGTGGGAAACAAAGCTTTCTTGGGACAACCAAAAACAAACATGTTCTTCAAGAGTTGCCGCAGCTATCTGATCTGTTCCTTGCCAGGCCTGCAGACGACAAGAGCAGGGTGGGGGCTGACGGACAGCAGGAAGGTGTGAAGGGGCATTAGTTTTACACTTACGCTTTGTAAAATTGTTACAGGAAAATTGCATCCTGCTTCTGGAGGGAGGAATATTGAAAAGGCTCATTGTACACTCCAGGAACAACGCAAATTACGTTTTTAATAGCAAAAGACTGAAGCTCAGTAGATTAATCTTCTCACCATGGAAAATGTTAGCCGGTGTCTTGGCCATAATCTTCGAGTATTTACACAGTGCTCTGAAATCTTACAGGAGATCAGGCAAAGTTACCAGCAGTTACCGTAGGGGGATGCCCACATTTAGCCTGGTACGGCTTAAATTGAACCGATTCCCTTCCAACCTCAAGTGCTCTTAATAAAGTGAGGAATTTACCCAGCTCCGTGGTGCCTTCTCCATCACTGAAAAACACCTCAATACAGATTTTCTTGCCCAAATATGAATGCCTTTTGTGGCAAAACCCAGGCAGGGGCATGTCCCAGGATGGCCCTGGGAGAGCATCCCTCTGCCCGAGGGGTCCTGGCTTTGTCCTCATAACCGAATCCTGTGGAACGTAACATGCCTACATTTACAAGGGACAGGGGAAATATTTAAGGTGTTAGAGTGATGGGACTCTCTGCAAGCAGCTCTGCATCATGTTGTGCTCACCACTCCAAAGCAGCCCTAGCAGAGAGGTTTCGGAGCCCCCCGGGGGATGCCCCATACCCACCGCCCTCCCCAGCCCTCAGTATTCCCACCCTGCCTCGCATCCTGGCCGTAGGTGGGGGTGGAAGGAAGCAGCTCCGCTCCCAGCTCGGCCTTGCAGGTGAATCTTAAAATGCTTTTTTTTTTTTTTTTTGCCTCAGCCTGCAATTAGTGTGATTAATGGGAGGAGGGGGAAGCTGGGCAGGGAGAGGAGAGGAGTCCTGCTCCCCCCAAAAGGCGTCTGCCCTGCCAGCAGCAGATTGATGAGGCTGCGGCGTGCCTGCAAGAGGAGCCACCGGGCCAGGCTGAAATCCCATCCCAAACCCACGCTTAATATTTGTAGCTGGGCTAGAGCACCAGGAGGCTCAATCACACACGGGTTTTGAATTACTTGAGAGTTTTCCCCCCTCTGTCCTCTTCACCTCAATCAGCAGCAGCAGTGCCTCCATATGGAAACATCCCAGCTCGTCACCCAGCCAGAGCTGCAGACAGAAAGCAATTTGCCAGTCAACATATGCATTAACGATAAAATCCCCCCGGGCAAAATTCCTACATGAGACTCAATGAGCTGCAGATACCATAACAGAGTCCCCAAGCTCTCCAACGACTGCGTTTTAATAACTTTAATAACCCCAATGCTATGAGCTAAGGTTAAAGATTAGTTTTGCAGTTTTTATTGTACTTATTTGGGTGCCAGAGTGTTTTGCATAGCTTGCGAGCAGCTTTAGTGCTCTTCCTTGCCGGTATGCCAGCCCTGTGCTCACAGGTCAAGGCTCATCTCGGTTGCTTCAGCTTAACAATTTTTCATTTTCCTAACTGCTTCAGTTTTCAAAATAGCCCTAAATTGCTAACTGTAAAAGAAAGAAATTTATTTTTTCAGTGGGTATTTAAAGTCAACCAGGAGGGAGGACCCCCCGACAAGGGGGGGTGAAGGCATGAGCAACACGCGCTTGCAGGCAGGGACAGAGGACTCACCAGCCATCTCAGTCCCTTTGTGGCTTACACTGATCTAGTGGATTTCTCCAAAAGCCGTACAAAGGATGAAGACAAGAAGGCAGGAGGTCTCCTATCCCCTGGCAGACTCCGAACAGATCACGTGGGATTCCCTGATCCCCTATCTGCAGGACCTGCGAAGGGTGCAGCACGCGGTCCTTCAGGGCAGGAAGGGGCAAAGCAGAAGCGAAGCTGTAAATTCTCTCTTTTCTAACACCAGCATGTTGAGCCACAAGTTAATTAATGTATCTACATGAGAAAACTCCACAATGAGTCTCCGAAACTGTCCATCAGTGGCCCACAGGGTGGAGGAAGGACTCACAAGGAGAGCAGCCTGGAGAAGGAAGCCCTGAGGAGCAGGGCCTGGGGCGAGCGGCCACCCACGTGTGAGAAAGAGTTACGTGGAACATGATCAGAGACGTCAGTGCTTATGAATAAATAGAAAAATAAAAAACCCAGAACTCTGCAACCAACATTTTGCCAGAAAAGGCAGAACAGCTGAGGGTGAGTAGTCTGATCCATGTTTTTTCTCACTTTCTTCATTAATTTTAAATACCAAGACTTATATGAAGACAACCTCTAAAAGAAAAAAAATAAAGAAGGAAAGGAAGAAAAAAGAGATTAACTCTTTGCTATATGAATAAAGAAGAACTGATTTTTTCCCTCACCCAACACAGGGACATGCCTCTGGATAGGGCAACTCAAGAAAAACCTCAGATCACCAGGCAGCTCTGCTTTCCTTCGGAGGGGGACTCAGAGGGCAATGGAAAGCTTTTCCTCCCACCCCAGTTATCAGTACCAGGTGGTCTTCTTGACAGCCGTGCTTAGCCTCTGGATGCCACAGAAATGAGTAATCTTTGAAAAAGTGATTTATTCACAAGCGAACCTAGGACAGACTCTGGGGTGTGATGTGCCCCTGTTTGGTTTGGGGACTGAGTGCACAACCTGCTCCTCTTCCACCTCCATGCTCCTTTCCTTCTTCCCATCTCTTCTGTACTCATAGCCAGCGTCGCAGCAGTTGGATCTGTAACATCCTGACTTGCTGGGGTTTGTTCCACTCCCCACCTCCCACAGGTGCTGAAAGAGCCGCTCCTGAAGGATTTGCCACCCTTGGCAGGAGCAGAGCGGTGTGAGATGTGCCACCCATTAGTGGACACACCTAGCAGTCATGACAAGGACAGTGCCACCCTGCTGTCACCGAGTGACAGCGGTCACGGCTATGGGACATGCCTCAGAAGTGCTGAGTCGGATGGGTGAAGATCACTGATGTGAAAATTGGATTTCCATCACCCAGTCAGTGCTGTGAGATTCACTGGCAACTTGTCAAGGCATTTCTCTTCCCTGCCTTGACCCCAGCACGCATGGCCTGGCCCCATGCTGCTCGGACAGCAGGATCAGCGTGAAGATGAGACCCAAATATCCCCAGACAAAAGGAAGCAGCCGGCTTTCATTCTCTCCCACAAGCACAGGCTGGCCTGTAAGTCCCCAAGCTGTTTTCATGCAAATTCTCTTAGAGTGACTTATTTTATTTTCAAATATTTTTTATATTATTAAAACTCATTTTGGTGGCAATGCTCTGACCGAGGCCACGGTCACGGGAGTCACTTTTGGCTTCCAAGAGAGAAATTATGAAAACTGAGGCTTTCTGAATTTCTATTTCTGTGTCCCTAGATTTGATGGGAGTAAGCAGTGAGGACCCGCTCTCGCCAAAACACGTACTCCTGGGTGCTCTGGCTTTCATCTGGACTTTCACTTTTTCCCACCAACAAAAGCACGATGAGAAAGAGAGAAAGGCAGGAAAGAACAATTCCTGTTCAGTATCTGTTTCCATAGAAACACAGAAATTAAGAGAAAGAAAAGACTTTTAACATCATCCTGTCCGTACACCTGCCAGCACAGCAGTGAGCAACAGCCCTGGAGTTTCCTTCAGCACCTCTTTTCCATTAAGGTTTACATTTAGCCGGCTCTCCAAAGCCCACAAGGCCACTGCTCTGCTTTCTCTCATACGCAAAGAAGTTATTTATTTCTGCCAGTTAAATCACTGTGGAGTCTGGATCTGCATGCAAGGAACGCCAAATCAAAAGCTTCCCATGGCCTGGATACCTCCTTTCCTCGTGCTGTGATTACGTCTTGGCATTTTGTCACCAGGACGTCTCGTTCAGAGGTCTTTAAAAGGGAGAGACTTCTAGAAGTAAAGGAGAGCTGTGTACAGCCTGTATTAATTTCTCCTCCACGTTTGTGTTGTGTAGGGTGATGGCACCAACAGCTCCTCGGGACAAAACCCTGGGGGGGCATGAAAGGGATGGGCAGCTACCCAGGGACCGGCTGCCTGACCCCAAGGCTGGCGGCCCCTTCACCACAGAGCTGGCACAGCCAACCCCAAATGTGGATCTTTTCCAGCAAATTTCCTCCAGTGCCCTATCAATCGAAATTAAGCCATTCCCTGTCCCATCCCCTGTGGACGCCGGCCCTGGCGCCGTCCCCGTCCATGACCGGTCTCACGCTGACCTTGGCTCAGCCAAGAAGGGGAAGACGGTGTGATTTCATGTCCATTGCCATCTTACGTTCTCTCAAACTGAAAGACAAGGACTTAAGATTAAGTACAGGCACAAATTGCTGCAGATTAATCCCACCGTAACTTTACAACAATCACAAGGCGGACTTGAGGCCTACCCCACCTCAAGGCCTGCACTGCCATGATTTAACTGGGGAGGACATGCTTCATGCGACCCTTCCTCAAGGACGCTCCTCGGGCTGGCAGAAAGCAGCGATGGGCACGAGGCACCCTCACATGCTGCTCTTGCCTTAGGAGCTTACATATATATTTAACTGACAAAACGCATAAAAATCACTCAGCGAGCAACGTGAACATGGGATTTGTTTGGACAGGGTTAGCAGGTTTGCAGGATCCAGATGGAGCATGCAGCTCCCCCAAGAATGTGAATATCTTCTCTCTTTTTTTTCTTTTTGGAGCAAATTAATACGGGCCATGAGCCAAGCTGTGTCAACAGGAATACTCACATAAGGGAAGCAATCACGTTGCAGCCTTTGTCCTAATATACCATCACGGTATTTCCCGTTGCTGCTGGATCTAGAGCTAGAGCAAAGTGAAAAGGGAGCTCACCAGGCGGCTACCTGACACCACGGACCAGGGATCCCCGTGGTTATGACAAGACATACACTCCACTGGTGGCTGGGAAGGAGGAATTTCATATTTTCTCCTTTGCCTCTTATGCGAACGCTTGGAAATGAAAACATGTGCACCAAGAAATCCCCAAAGCATTAATGAAAACTGGATGCTACTTCTTGTTGCTTTCTAAATGTGATATGTAACAGGAACACTGAAAAATGTGCAAAGGAATGTTCTTCCCCCCCCCCCCTCCGCTAAACGGCAACAAGCTTTCCTCAAGTAGTTTGCAACACCGGCTCTGTTCCATAAAAACACAATAAAAGTCGCAGTGAGAAGCAGTGAGAAGATTTTCAGAGTAAAATAAGAACAAAGTATAAAAGTCAGAGCACCGAGGGTAAGCTCTTAAGTCTCTTCTTCCTAATCTGCCCAATGATCTTCTCCACTGCTGTTTTATAGCCTCTCAGAAGGGTTTTAGCTTTAATATATATTGGAATTACGGTAGAAATGAAACATTTTAAACATTTAAGCACACCAACTCTTTCAAGAGAGGTTTCTTAACCTTTAATTCCCATTCATCCGCCTGCAGGCCATGCAATGTGCATGGCAAAAGGTCAGCAATGTGGACAACGGCAATAGGCTGAGCCTAACCCACATTTCTTTGATCCAAGCTATCTGGGCACAAAACACATCCCTGACATCAATTACTGATAAGGGCTGGTGTGCTCAGCTCCGAGCCTTGGTGAGTATTTAAGCATCTCACCATGGGTGCCCGGCTGGCTGAGGGCACACCTGGCTGGGCTGTAGGAGCAGAGCAGCACCACAGGTAGGCTGCGGGGCTGGCTCCTCTCCCCAGCAGCTCACAGCTCACAAAATGCGTCCTCAGGTGCCATGAGACGGTTCTGCCCCCCCACCTGCACTCTGGGGTCTTTGCGGGTGTGATCAGTTTGTTCCTCATCAGCTCTGCCCTGAGGTCTCCAGCCCCGGCGCTGCTGCCAGGCTCATTAGGGGCAGGAGCTGCTACCAACATAATGAGAGCGACGGGGTCTCTGCTAGGACATCTGCCACGGCACCCTGTCACTGCCGTGCACTGACATTTCATCTGCGGGTTTGGATGTTTCCTGTCATGCATTTCAAAAGTAAACATTGGCAGCAAAATCAGTTCCAGACCCTTAAGGCTGGGCAGCTTGATAGAAATGCTTAGCACTTCCACGATAAATATTCACAAGGTGCTCCAGGGAACAGAGCTTTCATTTCCTCTGCCCTCTCGCTCAGGGGATGACAGCCCCAGTCATGCAGTGCTGCCCTGCACAAGCTACAGACACCTTATGTACATCGTCAGGAAAGCCAGAGGGACAGGCAAGCCTGAAACGGGGCTGCCAGGCAGTAATGGGTGCACACACTGCAGCCACTCGGTCTCACCGACCTTCCTACTCAATTTGCTTCATTGGTTTCCTAATGTCACCCACCAGTGTCCTTCCTACAAGGAATTTTGTTTTCTCAAGTCACTTCCCTCCTGAAAGACCCCCGGAGGAACAGCGTGGCTGCGGGAACCCTGTGCAACTGGTGGCGTACAGGGGCAGGGTGCCAAAACCACCCAGCTCCATGTGCTTTGCCATAAAGCCTCTTCCTGGTGAAAAAGTGAATGTAGCAGAAAGGAATAAAGCTTAAAATCCCTTCCCAAAAGGGAGACTCAGCCCATCTGTCGGTTGCCCTGTACCAAGCTGAATATTTCACCCCAAAGAAATTCTCCCTTCCCCTTTCTCCCAAGCTCTACGTTGCGGTGTAGGTTGATCAGGGCAGGCTGAGGGTAGCTGTGCTGGGTTTGCTCCCCGGGGACGCGGCAGATTCCTTTCAGCATCACGAAGTGATGATCTCACCATGACCTAACGGGAGCTCTTTGTCTGTCTAGGGAGAAGCTTTTCATGAGCTCACAGCTCCGGGAGTTTATCACCATAGTTGGTGATGAGCAACTTTGGAACCACTGTAGGAAGATGAATAAAGATGCCAGTCTGAATATTCAAATGCACAACGATATGCTTGATGATGCCTTTTGTTAGACACCCCAGTCACTGATTTATACTCGCTGTCAGGAGGAAGCTAAAGATAGCGTTTAGGAGACAGAATAAAACGTTGGGTCTGCACTATGGATCTTAAAAAAAAAAACTATACATTTGAGAAAATTGTATGCATGTTGCTGTTCCTCGGGGTCTCACATCAGCAGGTTTTGTACAAATGGTCAGTCAGCTCCAGCTAAACAATACTTCAGCCCCAGCTCCTACACCTCCCCCAGGCGAAGCTGGGGCTGTCCGTGTTGTGCATTGACGGTGGCCTTGGTCTCCTTGTGAAGTGATGGCAGATGCCACTGACGGCTCAGCAGGGAGCCAGCAAACACGCGCCAGGGATGATGACTCCCAAGGTGGCTCTGCAGTTTTGTCCCCACTAGATCCATGTCTTCCGATCAGTATTTGTCCAGGAGGAAAACAGAATCAACTGACCACCTACACCACTGATTATTTTTTTTTCAGTACTTTTAAAGGTGCTGACAAATAAAACTGCAAAAAGATCTGTAATAAGTAAGAGTTAAGCTCTTCTTTGCAAGTTTAACTTTGAAATGCAGCATGCGAATCCAGAGCATTTTATGGTTTTCATCATATGAGCGGAGCATTTTCAGCTACCTTTAGTCTTCCTTTGATCATCTCATGTGTCTCATCTGTTCGTATCTTAACTTTTGAAGAAGATGTCTGATGTTTTCTTCTGAAGTTCGTGTAGGAGAATGAAGAGCCTTTATTTTAGGTTACCTTTAAACAGGAGGAGGGTTGACACATGCAAAATGTACTTTCCTGGCATTTGTTTTAGTCATTTCAGCTAGAGAAAAGGAATCTGTCAGTGACAAATTGGTAAGTTATTTGTTATTCCTGAACAGGTAAAAGAGGATATTAAACCCACCAGCAACATGATATGGAAATTAAACAATTTCTTATTCTTTCTTTTCTTTTTATTTTTTTTTTCTAAAGCATAAATAGATGTCGTGTCATGGAGCTAGGCCAAAAATACATTAGCAAACTAGCAAAGTAGGAGCAAGAAGTTGGTGACAGAAATATGTAACAGCACCGCAGCAGGTTTGTCGGCAGAAGCATTTTGCTTTGAACAATAAAGATGCTCTCCAAGTTAATAGGTTTAGCTCTGGATGCATTAGAAGGCAAAATGTAATAGCTGGAGTGATTATTACTTCATTTTATTGTCTCTACCCAAGGCTACTCTACAGAAACAATTTTACCCTCTCAGTACCAGACTGCCTTTGGGAGAGCCTGGACAGAGACTTCATACTGCGTGACTCACGATAGGAAATACCTGGGGAAATGCCAATATATGGCGTATCTTATTTTTCATTCTCTTTTTCACTGAAGTCTTCAGAAGGTCTTCTGTTGATTTCAACAGGCTCTGAAAGTGGGTAACAAAACCTTTGCACGCAGGTTCCAGGGACTGATCCCTGGAATTCCAGGCACTACTCACCTCACTAGGGATTTGTTCAGAAAGCCCAGGACGAAAGAGGCCAAGTTTTTATGCATTCCTCCTATCGCATGGCAGCAGCATGCTTCACTGTGACTGATTTCCTCAAATTTCCAGCCAGGAGGTTTGGTTAAGCTCAGTAAATTTTACAGAAAGGGCCTCCAACTGCCCTGTCAGAAGAGATACTTTATCACAGCATCCATCACACACCCCATCCCCTCCAAGTGGGAAGTTTGGCGGTATCAGTTTTACATGCCGCCAGATGCCGGGCTCTTTCATTCGCTGCCAGACAGGAACGGAGTCGAATAACTCACAGGCAACGCACAATGCCATAAGCCTTTCTGCGAGAGATACTTCATAACCACGAGGGTTAAAAAGTATGACCCCCTATATTTAAAAAACGATAAATGAGGAATCCCACGGAGTAAGTAGTCCATTAGGGATGGCACTACGCTGAAGCATGAATTTTGACCTCTCAGATTTTCTAAGAGAACACTTTCCAGATGGAAAAATAAAGATCTACCAGAATAGAAATGCCCTATAAAAACACCAATTTTGATATAGTTCTGATGGGAACCTGTCTCCTTACCTGCCACCCAGCACATCTGGCATGCAGGCCCTGAGCCAAGCGCCTGGAAGACCACATTTCGGAGCAGATGCATGGTAAAGACCACTGCAGCCAAGGACCTGGAGCACTTCCAGCCTGCCAAGCCTGCTCTATTTCCCACCAGGAGATCCACCAGGAGAGCTCCACCACCTCCTCATCCTCCTTGCAGATCTCCCCCTCCAAGACCTGGACAGCTGAACCTCAGGCAAGCAGAACAGCCGCGCTCTGGTGTAGACCTGATTCAAAACTGTTCATTTTCAAGTTCAGGGTGGAACAAATTCAGGTTACACCAAGGCTACTGCAGGCTTCTTCTGCCCCCCAACCTCGGTGGTAGCCTGAGCACTGGCGGTTTGTTACCTGTGTTCCCTATTTGCCCCACAGAGAGGCGGACGCAGAGAGGGAGAAGCGACTCCCAGTCATAAATGTAAATGCAAATGCAAATGCAAATGTAAATGTAAACGTAAATACCTCCTGAAACACCCAACCTGCAGGCATCCCCTGGGCCAGCTTTCCAGGCAGCCCAGCTGTGCTGGATGTGGCCATGGAGGTGATGCCCGGGGGAAAGGAGATGGAAATGCTTCGCTCCCCACGTGCGAGTGGGGAAGGCTGAAGCCAGGAGCAGCTTCATCACATCACCAGGAACCTGATGCTGCCATCCCAGGAAAAACGTCTGTTTAACCCACACCACGCAAGTTATAAGTCTCTCAAAGCTCAGCTTCTCCCCTCTTCAATTGAACACTGAAAGCAAAAACAAGAAACTGAGATGAATTCATGCCCACACCTTACAGCCCCAGATGCAGATAACCACACATCAGGTTTCCTGTTTGAAGGTTGCCACATCTGGGAGCAGCACATCCCAGTTTCATATGGTTGATAAACTTCTCTCTTTGGAGAGAATAGAGGCTGGTAGCTTACAGACACAGGGGAAGGTAGGCTGGGCCATACAGATTTCCAGCAAAGCTCCCTAAGCTCCAGCTGAGTTGGACCCAAGTCATTTATTAGGGAAATGCTCACTTCCTCTGTCTGTTCTCTTTGGAGGTGCATTCAGACGGGCAGGAGAGCTGAATGAGCAATGCCCAGAGATAAGGGAGGAAATCCCTTTCAGGTTCATGCAAATAAATCCTGGGGGTGTCTTTCCAAAAAGAAAACAATCCATGCAAAGACTTATCTCATGCCTTTGCACCACTTACTTAAAAGTCTGTTTTCCCGGTGGTAATGAACAAATCTCCCAGCCTAGTATCTGGAAATGCCAGAAGAAAAGAGATTGTTCGTATAAACACACATATTTCCAGGGGAAGTTTACTCTTCCTATAGCCAGAGGATGTTTACTTTTCTAGAAAAAAGAGTATGTTAAAACCTTTCTTCCCGTCTACTTCATCACAATTTCACTGGCACTTAGGAACAGACACTCCTCATTTCAAACACAAGGCTTAGCAGGGCAAGTGAAGGGTGAGCCAGAGTTGTATATTCAAGAAAAAATAAATACGGGGAGTTAAACGAATAAACAAAGCGGCTGAATCAGAGCTTAAAGATTAGAAGCTCTCCACGGGGGCGGTGACACACGCAGGCGATGCGAAGGGGTGGCTGAAGACTGTCACCTCGAAAAGCAGGAGCAGGGGGCTCAGTTCAGGACGTCAGACCCACGGCACTCCTCGGTGTCACGGGGCCACGGGGGGCCCTCCTCCTGCCCTCTCCCCTCGCTTTTGAAGCACGCTGGAGCCACGGGGAATGGCGAGGGAATGAACGAGGTTGGGCTGGCTGTTGGTGTGCTCGGTTACTGATTCGCTGTGAGCAGGTTCCAGAGATCAAAAATCACCGTCGGTGATCTGAACTGCGGTTTAACAAAGTCCTAATGAAGTTTAATGGGTGCCATTAGGTAAATTGCAAGCGCCAGCACCATCCGTCATTGCACAGAAATGGAGATGCTTTAAAACGCGTTTTGAGGTTTCTTACGAGTACCATAGGAATAAAGGATATCTCATCATTTTTATGACCACTTAACAAGCTTCTGCAGTATTAAGATAAGCACCTACAAATGAGCCACCACCACCCTCGCGATCAGGTACAACTCCACTGTCTTCAGATGAATTACACCCAATTAACCGCAAGGTAAGTCGGGCCATATAAGCAGCAAAGCCCTACGTTACAGAGGAAACCCTGGCTTTGGGAAAACAAGCAAAGGCTGCAACTTCAATGCTTATGGAAAAAATCCAAAAGCCTCTATTTAGACAGGCTTAAAAATATTTTACCTCTCAGCTAATGAATAAGGATGAAAACAAAGAGGTTTTCGTTACGGTCTTGTTCCTCCAGAAACTGAAGAGAACACAAGAATGTCCTCGCAGCTGGGCTTTATATAGCAACATACACACTTAAAAACAGTAAGAGGTCCTCAGCAGACAGGCAAGTGTTCCCTGTGCTGAGAAGGACAGAAATCCAGGACCATCACTCGTTATCCAAGTAAGCAGGTGATGGCAGGGGCGCCACGGTGCTGAGCAGATACTGAAGACACCACGTCTACTTGGACGGGTGCAGGTGCTGGCTGGCACTCAGACGCTAAAGTGCCCAGGAGCATTTGACATTTTTGTGAGAAGAGACTGTTGATTCTCACAAAAACAGAAGCACCTGATGACAGGGAAAGACATATTTCCAGTCTGGATGCATGGAGGTCTTCAGCCCAACCCCAGAGTCTCATCCCATTGAGTTCTGAAGATCTCCAAGCATGATGTTTCCATGGCTTCTCTGGGCCCCTGGAAGAGCAGAGCGGGGAAAGGCTGAAGATTCACCTTTGCTTGTCTTAGGCACCAAACCTGATTTTCAGAGGCATCTCTGACTCCTCTGCTTGCAGACCAAGGAATCTGGCGAGTTTGGAGATGCTGAAGGACAGCAGCTGGGGCTCGGAGTTGGGTTTTGGGGCAGAAGGCGGTGGTGGCTGGGAAGGCTCCCCTCCACGTCCCTCCTGCTCTGGTGTTGCTGCAGCTGCTCAGACTCCTTCCTGCACCGCATCCTGTTCGAACCACTGAGAGGAAGCCACCGACACCAGACAGGCGCCTGGTAAAGAAAAAGAGCATCCAGAAACTCAGCAGCGACAGCCAGGTTGTGCACTGCGGGTTTCAACGTTAAAATCACTGCAGGTTCTTGGACGGAGACCGAGTTTCTTCCGTCTTCATGGAAAGAATAATTTCAGCTAACTGAACCTACGCATATTTTCCAGGAAAGATTTTGTGTACAAAATCCCGTGTGTATTCCTTTCTCTCTCCCAAACTGAGGAAAGTGATCTCTGAGGGAAGAATTTAATCAAAGCCAGCTGCTAATTACTTTCCCGACACCAGGGGAGAAGAATGTTGGCATCGGAAAGATCTGGAAGATTTTAATGATTAATATTTGATAAATCTGTAATTGGATCGTTTGATTTTGCAGACTCCTTCGAATAGAGGTAGAACCTTTATTGAAATTAATGTTTATGAATTCAGGCCACAAACTTCAGGGGTTGATAACTCATTGATTGATTTGAGTATCTTGAAGCACTAACCCTGGAGAGAGGATAAACTGGGATGGCTTAAGGACAAGGCAATACAGACTGAATGTAATCCAGAGCGCTTTCCTATTAGAGGAGATAAATTGCATTCTGCAAAGAGTTAAAGTTGCATTTCTCTAGCCTTTTTTTTTACCGAAGTTGAGATTCAACATGAATATTTAATTTAAAAGCAAATGAGAACTAAGTGTGCTAGCATTAAAGTAATGAAATAGTTGAGTAGCATGCACTAGTGCGCAAATGTTCTCATGAAAAAAATCCAAAAATAAAAATGACATCATATTTATCCAACATATCATGTTGTTTAGGACTGAATACAAGAATTTTGTCTTGCTCCTAATAAAATTAGCAGAAATTTATTAAGGCAAGAACATGGTAGGGCTGAGTACTATTACTATCAACATTTCGTTGTTTTTACTATTTATGTATTCCAACCTTTAGAATTGGTTTACACTAACAACCCAGCAGCAAAGGAAAATCAAAATTGCCCAGAAATGTTTTATAATGGAAGTAAATTAAGCTGCACATTCACTGAGGGATTTGAACGCCCAGTCTTTTTTATTTTGAAGGCAAGAGATTAAATTTCTCTTTCCTCAACCAGCATCACTGCTTTGAACAGACAGCGAAGAAGTGGCAAAACATAAGAAAGAAGGATCTTAATCCTAGTATTCCAACATGGCTTGTGTGTTTCCCCTCTGCTGCAGAAGCAAACAGCAATACAGCTCTTTTATATTAGCTTTAAAGATTTGGTTTGGGGCACCTCTCCCCTGACATTTTTAATTCAGCATTTAAATTGTTCCATTAGTATGCGCAGCAGTTTCCACATATGCAAGTAGGGAGGTTTTTGCCTCAAAGAACTCACGATCTAAATTAAATCACGTTATTGGAAAAAGGATAAAAAAGCTACCTGAAAACAAAATGCTGAGTCTTAAGCTAGCTACAAAGCTCTCTCCTTTCCCCTTTCCATTCCTGCCAAGATTTACTAGAAGGGAAGACACAGAGGGTGATCGCCGTGCTAGGCAAACAAAACAGAGTGAACTTGTAGACAAAGACAAGGAGGTTGTTCAGTACAGTGCCTGCAGAAGGCTATTCCAGACTCCAAATTAGAAAATTGATCATTAGACCTTTCTTAGAAAAGCTGGAAAGACGCAGCATACAAGCAACCGTGGAGTTGGTAGAGAATCATAGAATACCCTGAGTTGGAAGGGACCAGTAAGGATCACTGCGTCCAACTCCAACTGGTAGATATGGAATGATGGACAGTGTTTGGACGTGGAAAAAGCATGGAAATAATAATAATAATAAAAAGATGAAAAAGAAGGACCTATGATCCTTCTTACAGACCCATCTCAGGCCACAGAGGACAAACACTTCACGTTCCAGGTGAGACTTAAAAAAAGAAAGGATGACAATTTGAACCAATGTCACAGAGCTGTGAAGGTATAAAACATTTTGAAGATGTGAAAGAAAACCAGCACGATTCTGTGAAGGGGGAACGTGTCGGCATTTGTCACCTGTGTGGAGAGGGCTTTGGAATCAGCACCCTAACTGAGCCACTCCAACGTCATGCGTACAGTCAACACATCCTGTGGATAGTGACATACCTACCGAGTAGAATACATATAGTTAGTAGGGATGAAATAATAAATGATTTCCTGTAATAAAAAAAAAATAATAATATATGAGTTCCTGTTTTTCTCTGGGAGCAATAAGTGCAGGGAATTACCTCAGCACAAGTGCAGCTTGTAATGTAAAACTTTAAGTGAAGGCTTGCTTGCAAGCACATGCCATGGCAGATCACCAAAAAATTAGGACTGGGGAGAAAAGGCAGCTTATAAACATGAGGTGGGGGAAAAAATAAACACAGACTTTGGTCTGTTGAAGAAAAGTTTATTGAAGTTATTGAATAAAGGTACGGATCACCCTTCGAGGACCTGTTCTGTCAGCAGAAATGGCGTTTTTGCTCCCAGTTCTGACTCACTTTCAAGGCACCTAAAGGCCTGTGGGGGGCCTGAGACGTCCCGGTTGATTCCCCCCGGTAACACCGCCTCCTCTCGCCCTGCTTCTCTCCTTGCACTCGCCGGCACGGCTCGGGGACGGGGCGGCAGCACGCTGCGCTGCTGACCCCTGGCGCTCCGGGCGGGCACTGCGCCGCCCCCAGCAGCCGGCCCCGGCTCCCCCGGCCCGTGAGGGACCCCACGGCAGGGCGCTGCGCCCGGGGGTGCCCGAGACGGGTGGCGGCCGCGGCCCGGGCGAGAGGGAAGCAGCGACAGGCACCAGGCAGCGGTCTCTGAGGGGACAACATGGCGGCGGCCGCCCTGAGGAGAGCCCCGCCGCCACCGCCCCGCCCAGCCTCAAGCAATCGATGACCGGCTTCTCATCTCCTCCCGCTTAGCCTGGCCATCTGATCGACGTGTCGGCGGAGCAACTGGCCGGGCCTGGCGGCGGGCGGGAAGGCGGCGGAGGGGGAGCGCCGCGGGGCGGTGGCGGCCGCCATTTTGTAGGAAGAGCGGAGCGGAGCCGGTCCTGGTCCCCTTCGGTCCTGGTCCCCCTCGGTCCTCGCCGCTGTTTGCCTGGGACGAGCGGGCGTCGCCGCGGGAGGCCTCTGTCAAGGCAGCGGGGGGCGGCCCCTGGGGGGGAGCGGGGCCGGGCCGGGCGCCTCAGGGCCGCTGCGTTCGCTTCTCTTGCAGGGGGAGCCGGGCCGGGGGCCGGGGCAGCCGGGCGGCGGCGATGGCCAAGGTGAGCAACCCCCCTCGGCGGCTGAGGGCGGAATGGGGGCGTCCCCGTCTTCCTTCCCCCTTTAAAGCAGCCTTTAAAAACAAAAAAGGCATTCTCAGGAAGAGGTCGTCGGGAGTGTCATCCTTCACCCCTCTAAGCGCCCGAAGTGTATCGTGTGTTAAGGCGAAGCCTTCAGGTTCGCTGGGGTGCTTTCAGACTGAAACATAAAGTATACTTTACTAATATAGTCTGTTTTGTCATCGAGATGGGGATACTCACTGGTTTCAGCGGGATTTTTTACTGGGGTGACGCCAGGTATGTAAATATTTGGACTAGTGAGCTAAGTCAACGTATCGATAAATAGTGGTAACATCTCCGCCTTAAATGAACCTGCTGATAAGGAAAAATGTTTCTCTTGTAGTTATGTGTCACCAGTAATTATTTCTGTAGACTTTAATCTGCAATATGTGTAATTGTTACGCAGAAACTTACTTCAGCAGTGCTTTTACGTGGTAGGGAAAAGGCTCAAGTGGAATCGGCAGGGTTTGTTTTTGCTACGCGAATCTTAAACCGCCTGCAGTTTTAGACCTAGACAACTTGAGACCTTAACTGTGAAAACTTGATGATGTTAGTAAATTAACTGTGTTAATGTTTTTGAGTTTCCGTGATGTTAGTAAGATGCATTAGACAATGTATGTTTGTGTAGAGGTGGTATGTAAGAAGCAGGTGCTTCCAGCTTAGGTCATGACACTTTAAATAGAGTCTTTATCTGAACATGTGAGTAGTACAGTTTTTAAGGAAGAACCCATAATTTCAGTTTCTTGAAATAATTTTCTTTCTCTCACCTGGGAATGAAGCTTTATGAAAGCACATAGGCTGTGGCGGGGGGGCTTATGTTTTTTGGGAACGTGTGGTTTTGTGTAACTAGTCAAAAGTGTTAGTAGCTTTGTGCTACATCTAAGATCTTTTAAATTATGCTTTATCTTTTGCGTGTATGATGGGTTACTTTTGTTACGTGTGCAGAACTGTGTCCTGAAAGTAATCCATCCCTTTTTAAAGTATAAAAAATAGACTGTACCATTCTGTTTAGTTGGGTCACCTGGATGTTTTATTCAAAAAAAAAAACAAAGATGAGTGACAGTTGCTCATGCTGCTGAGATAACACACCATCGTTGGGCTTCAGAGTTAATCCTCATGGTGAGGAGCCAACAGCTCTTTGGAGCCCTTTGCTGAGACCATTTGTGTGCCGAGGGAGGTAGCGTTGCATCACTTGCTGTCTGCTGCGTGGCTGAATCAGCTTCTGATAGAGTCATCTTCTGCAACTGAAAGTTATGTTGACAGTAGAGTTCTGTGGCGTGAAGCAGATTTTCTGGTGTATTCCAAGACCGCAGCGTTCGTAAAGGTTTTGTGGCTTATTGGCAGTTTGCCCAGGGTACTGATCTGAGCTGTTTGCAGTAGTGCTTGTTTATAAATATGTGAATGTGCTGAGCTTGCAAATCGGAATAGCATTGGTTGTCCTAGCTGAAGTTTTGCACGTGTTAAATATTTATGGATTTCAAGAGCAAAATACAGAAGCAGAAATTACCATACCCACCTGTTTTGGTATGCATGTCCCCCTGTATGGCTCAGAGCTGTTTGTGCGCGTGCTTTGCTGGCGAAGCAATGTGTGTATGCACATATGTATGTGTGCTTCTAGATGAAAGCTGCAAGATGTATCTGTGGGGATGCTATCCTGCGTCTCCCTCAAGTCTTCTAGGAAGTGGGACTATAGGTGAACTAATGTTCGGGCTAGTTTTAGGGCAGAGCTTTTGGATATCAGCACTTACTTAATATTTCTGGTAACGAAGGACATGACTGAATTGTAATCATGGAAACAATGCATGATTTTTTCACATCTATAACTTAAGTTATGGGGTCTCAGTGGTGCTATTTAAATTTTTTGGTTTTATTTTCCTAAAGTGAGGAGGCCTATCACTAAGTGCTTTTAAGGCTTTTCCTTTACTTAGAATACTATTACTAATTTAAAATGATGATAATATGTTCTGAAATACTGATTTTACAAAAACAAGTGATGATACATTACAATTTTAATTGTGGAGCGAGGTTTTCTCTTGTGATCTACAAAACTGTACTTAAACTAGTAATTTTGCTAGCAGTATATAATACTTGCTTTTGTTTTTGTCTTCTCAGGTGCTCTGTAACAGAGCAAGATTGGTCACCTACCTACCGGGGTTTTATTCCTTAGTCAAAAGAGTTGTAAACCCCAAGGCTTTTTCTACAGCAGGTTCCTCTGGCTCAGATGAGCCTCATGTTGCTGCTACACCTCCTGATTTATGTAAGAAAAAGCAAATTCATTTTCTTTGAGTTCATGTGCTATCAGAACTGTCCACCCCGTATAAAACTGGGAATTCTGAAGGGTGTTTTCTTGCAGGACACTTCTGTGTTTTGGTTGCCTTGGTTACATATGATTGTGCTGAAATACAGATATTTGAATGGGAGAGGTTTTCTTTGTCTTTTTTTTTTTTTCTTGTTAAATAATGTGATTACTAAAGCAAGGCCTTGACTCTTACAGGTCCAAGAACTGTATGGCCAGATGAAGTAATGGGTCCGTTTGGTCCTCAAGACCAGAGATTCCAGTTGCCTGGTAACATTGGGTTTGACTGTCACCTAAATGGTACTGCTTCACAGAAGAAAAGCCAAATTCCAAAACCTCTGCCCGATATATTAGCAGAGCCTTCACCAAGTGAAAGGCATGAATTTGTAATGGCACAATACATAAATGAATTTCAGGTAAGAACAGGCTTCCCCTGTGAGGCTGATAATTCTTGCCCAAAAGAAACATAATTATTCCTCCTGAAAAAAAGATACTGATGATGTTCTAGATGGTGATTAAAGATGAGTTTCAGGTAGGGTGAGGGGAAGATTGCAAAGAACCTGGCTTTTTTTTTCTTTTAGGAGATACAAAAACAAACCCTGAAATATTTATTTTTTTCTTTTTAACTGCATGTCTAAGTAGTGCTTAGTGAAATAGTATCTTAGTAATGACCTATATAGGTGTGTGAAAAAGAAAACTTCAGGTTCAAAATGTACTGTTTACCAAGCCCCAACACCTCTTATCAAGTAGGACTGGTAGTTTCTAAACTTCAGTATTTCATTTAATGGACCTGGGCTTACATAGTTTAGACAGTGTCCTTAGACCTGCCTGTTCAGTTCTGACTACCACTGAATTCAGATGTGAGAAGCAGACCAGCACAGCTCAACCTCATGTCTCAAAATGAGAAGGCATTTTGGCAATTACAGAACTTGAGCGAGTCAGATGCTTTATTAACAACAGGCAGCTTGCTAATTGCTAGCTTGACTTGCATGATCAGAGCGTTTCAACAAATGTTTATTGCTACTAGCTGCTGATTCAGCTTTCCCGTCCCTCTGAGTTTCTGACGTGCTCAGACACCAGAAGTCAGCTAATAAATCTCTGCTGTAAAAATGCTGTGTAGTGTTTTCTGTAAATGTGATATTTTATTCCAACATGTTTATAAAACACTTCTGGTGAGCTCACAGATTTGTGTTCAACTTTTGTGGATCATAACTTTGGTCAAAAGACCAAAAAAAAGTTCTGGTCATCTCTTTAATGCAAACCAGGTGTGGCAAATCAGCTCTTTTTAATACTAGTGCTGCTCAGGAATCCACAAGCAGCATTTTGCTAGTGAAAATGCTAAACCAGGCACTTCTGGAGAAGACCCAGATTTGGGCATCAGCTGATACCTCCTGCCACAGGTTGCTGCAGCAAGCAGGAGAAAAGCTCGGTGCCACTGAAGCTCAGGCACCTGTCCTTGAAGCAGTCAGAGGAATGGCAAACCCCTCAGGCCCCTCTATACCTCAGACTGATAAATTAGTTGATGCAAACAGAGTAAATGAACCTACCAGCCCAGTAGTATGAAACATGGTGTTCATGCTAGGAAAATGGCCATTGTCTCTTGATGGCATGCATGGTAAGTGGAGGTACTGTGTAGGTGGAAATTAGCTGGATGGAATGGGAGCAGCAGACAAATCGGAGTCGAGCATCACCATGCCTTTCTTAGTAAGAGAAGCATCCTGGGATTAGGAAGAACAGAAAGGGTGCACCAGCATAACCGCATGATTTGGGAGGCTTAAAGTACCATCTGAGCTGACTTCTGCAGTTACAATGCAAGGTACATGGGGAAACATGAAGTGCAGTTAATGTCTGTTGTTAGTCTACATGAGTTTTGTGGTTCTTTTTTTTTTTTTTTTTGCTACTGTTCTTGATTTTAAATTCTAGAACAGAAACAAAAATATGCTTTGTGTTCAGTGCAATAGTTTGCTCTAGGGAGAACTAGGAGATATAAGTGTGTGTTAGATAGGACACAATGTACTTTATGTTGTAATTTCAGTCCTAAGAGAAACTCTTTGTAAATTATGGCAAAGTTAAAGATAGAAAACCTGTATTTAGGTATTCTGTGCCAGTGTTCCCTAGCAGTTGCTATGCCAAAGGAGGCAGCTGTTCTAACTTCCCTGTTAAGAACATTGTAAGCTTAAATGTTATACATCTGACTTACAGTGCTCAATTTGTAACATACCTGCAAGAATCCCCGCAAGAATCTTTTTTTTTTCTTTTAAGAAACTGTAGAACTAAGCTGTAGAGAGTAAAAATAGTATTATTGGAAAACACTTCTGATTTTTAGGCTGCTAAAGCAGAAATTACTGGCAGTTCAGAGCTCTAGAACTGTTTTATTCTAGTTCAAGTAACAATGTGTATGTCTGTAATCTATCAATGGTCATTGGATTGAATACTTTCAGGCTATTATTTCAAAGGGGTGTTTTTCAAAGAAGTTGGCTAAGGCTTTGAATAACACAGCTAAAGTTTAAATTTCTGTTTAAGTAATAGGTTATATGTATCAGTTCTTATTTCAATGTTTGAAAACCAAGTTTTAAGTCACAGCAAATCAACTTGATGTGAAACTACTTGGGTGTATCAGTGGACACAGTTGCAAAATTACAGTCTGTGCAATGTTAACTCGTGTTGAGTATTAATAGGAAAGTTAAAATTTTCATTTTTCGCAGGGTGCTGATGTTCCACAGAAGCAGCAAATAAATAATGCTGAAACATACTTTGAAAACGCAAAGGTAGAATGTGCAGTACAAGCTTGTCCTGAACTGTTACAAAAAGGTATGTATTTTCTTGGCAGTCAAAAAATGTATTTTTTAAAAAAAGAAGTAAAATATGTAAATAAAGGCTATGATAAAATTGACAGAATGTGTAATGGAGTAAGGTAATCCAAAGTCAGTATTTTACAAGAGAAAAACATGTTATAAAACGAAGACTGAGATTTTGCTGTTGACGGTACTTTGCATTTCATATAAAATTCAATGCCATTAAATTTAAGATCAGCTGGGGTGGGAAGTGACTTCTGTCAGCTTCTGTAGGGTCAAGAAATTGTGGAATTGATTCATTACCTAAAAAACAAGTTGTGACAAAATCAAGTGTGTTGGCACTACTTCTTACTAAAAGAGTGAATGGAAATCATATTGCTCCTGAAGGCATCGGTTTTATATTTTTTCTTTCTGTTCTAAAAGATAGTGATTGGAATTTAATTGGAGTAAAAACTCCCGATTTTAGAAGTGCTGACGAAAGACTGAAATCCTAGGTCAGATACTGAAGAGGGCAGACTTCTCAGAGAGCAAGAGATTGGACCTTTGGACTTCTAATTCTGGAAGGCGCTGCTTTCTCCCCCAGTGCAAACAAGGCTCTAAGAAGCCTGTTTGTCACTTGGTGTGTTCCCCTTTGTACTCCAGAGGGGGAATCTTTGGGCCCTTTTCTGTCCCAACTAGCAGCATCCTGTGAGTTTGCTCTCATCTCCTAGGAAGAGTCTGAAGTGGATCTGAGACATTTTTATCATGAGATTTACTGTAAAAATCAGTATGTGTGAAGTAACGTGGTGTAGCCAGAAAATACGAATCTGTGCATCTTGTGTGCAGGGAACTGTGGTGGTCCTAGCTTCAAAATATGGAACTGTTTCTATAGTTACCGTTATATTTTTGCAAGTAAAGTTACTTGATTGCATATTCTGAATGTATGGAATGCTGGGGCTTTTGTCATCTTAGGAGACCTTGGAATAGCAAACTCCAACCCCTAAGTGACCTTTAGCAGGGCCTTACCAATGTGCATTACCACAGAAGTAGGGTTGATAATTTGTCTAAAACTGAGAAGTCCTAAATAAAGTAAGAGAGATCATAAAATGCTGGTTTCCTTTTCTTTAGACTTCGAGTTAATGTTTCCAGAAGTGAATGCCAGCCGTTTAACGGTGTTAACAGTTACCCAGAAGACTAAAAATGATATGACTGCATGGAGCCAAGAAGTAGAAGATGAGAGAGAAATGCTGTTAGAAAACGTAAGTAGCTGACACAAGTATCAGCTTATCTTTGTGGATCAATCTGATTTGTATATTCAGACCATTTCTAGCTCTGGCAGTAATATTCTGTATTGCATGACTGAGTTAGTGCCGTGTTCTCTTTCAGACAAAATGGAGACCACTTTTTCCAGCTTTGTCACTTTAACTAAAGGTGGTTGTCCTGTTGCATCTAAAGGGCAGCAAGTATTTTCTTGCCTTATTTCACCTGTAGTACAACTCATTTTGTAGGATTTTGCTGCTCTGTGTTTTTCTGTGATGTAATTGAAATTCCAGCATGTGCTCTGTCAGTGAGTGCATCCTCACCTTCTGATAATAGGTATGATCTAAGTATCAGTGACCATTACTACATGCTAACCAGCCTCATGAGCTGTCTACTCTTGCCACTAGAGGTCTCTCCGAAAATAGCTTTTTCTCATTCTTCAGAGTTCTGACTGCTCCAGCAGGTGTCGATGTTCAGTACTGCTGGTGGGTTTTTCTTTGTACCTTAAAATACAGCACTTTTATATATTGTAGGTTTTTTTTTAATCAGTAAAATCATCCTACGGGATTTTCATCTGAGAAGTGAAGGTCAGATTTATGTTTGAAAATAAGTCTGCTACTGTCCTTTTCAACCTTGGAAAGTGCAGATGTGGTCTGTATGAAGCAATGTAAGGGTCACCACAAAAAAGGAAGAAACAATCTGAAGGATCAACATAAAAATCACACACAAATTAAAATTCCCTTCATTTTAGTGTGTTCTTCTCTCTGAATTATTTATGGTCTGTTGGTCTTTGGCATTGTAATCTGGTCTAATTATATGTTAATTGGCATCTTCCTTCCTTGTGCACCTCCCTGTCAAGTCTAATACTGTCATTGTAGGGGTGTTGGGATGTTAGCTGTAACCTCCCAGCCTAAAGGTTACTAACAGCAAACTCACCAGAAAATGGTCTGTTTGTTTGCTTCATAAATGGTTAGAAGTAACATTAAAAATACTAATCTAATGTGAGAGGCTTGTGCTGAAGCAATGAGGGTTATTTACAGTCAGATCTCAGTGTTTACAGTGGTTCATCTCAAGCATTTATTAATGTCACTCTAAGAGGTTGCTGTGGAGCTGTTACACTGCATCTTTTGATCTAGTGTTGTACCAGAAATGTAACGCCTTAAATGATGCCTTCAGATGGATTGCTTACATTTTGATATAAAGTTGGAAGACAGTTGACCTTCAGAGCCAGCAAACTTCAAAATACAGAACTGATTTTAAATCTGTTTTAACCCTTAGCTGACTTTAAATTTGATTTTTATTTTTTTTTGGTCTGGAAAACACATAAATCTAAGACTTATAGAAAGTTACTTTTGGAAAATTGTATATGCATTCTGATCTATTTGTATTTTAAAAAAAGGTATCAACTTTTTTTTTGTTCCTTCAAGTTCATTAATGGTGCCAAGGAAATTTGCTATGCAATCTGTTCTGAAGGCTATTGGGCCGACTTCATTGATCCATCTTCAGGACTGGCTGTAAGTTATGTGCTGCGCGGAACCCTGTTGTCCTAACTAGCAATGGTATTTGTATTTTTCTATATGGGTTAAATCCAACTCTTTCATATTGATCAAAAGCTGTTACCATAGGGTAATTCCTTTCCTAAATTTAGAAGTGGCCCCCAGCCACTTCATACGCTATGTCAGCTGTTGTTGCAGTTGGCACTTCTGAGAACATCGTTCAGCAATGAAGTTGAATTTTAGGTAACTAGAAATTTGATGCCTAAAAATTCTTCATCACAACATGGTTGATGCCTTGTGCCCTCCAACGGTCTTTTGGCAGTCCATACACCTCTCTGTCTAGATGGATGTGTTTGTTTTTTTTTTTTAAAAAAAAAAAAAACCTTTGCACTAGTTAATATTTGTTACGTAGAGAAAACGAATGGCTTGTTCTGTTTAAACAGCATTGGCATTCGCTTCCAGATTACACCAGTTCTCTGGAGAGCTGACAGTTTCTTCCCAAGACATCTGTAAAATGCAACAGTGGCTTAAAATTTACAAGGCAGCACTGAGGATTTCTATTAAAACATGTGTTCACATGCACTTTTGTCTGAGAACTAAGCGTTAAAACCATATCATAGTTAAACGTAATCATGGCAAAGCTCATTTTAGCATGGTTTTATTTAAAAATACCATGAAAGGCTGTGATATATTGTGTCATCAGAGGCAAATAGGTTTAACAGGGATTGTTTATAAGCTAAACAAGCGATTGAAGGTGTTTATAGTACTTAAAAGCTTCCCTGGGAATTCCATGCATTTAAAGAATAGTGACAGGTTAATAAAAGTAAGATGTCTTTGGGCTGCAGTTCGGTAGTAACACCCTTACCCATACCCTGCTCAGCAGCAGTAGGCTTTTGTCAGAAGCTTCCTCTTCTGAGATAAAGCAACTGAAATAACAGTTTTCTGTTACCATTATATAACATTTTACTATTGAAAGCATTTTCGTTATAGGAGGCGCGTTGAAAAGGTATGCCTTAATTTTGCTATTTTACAGGAGGTTTCTATCCTAAATATTTTTTAAAAAATTCTGCTACTTTTTCAAGGCATTTAGGGTTGATTGGACATTTGGACATGCTGATAGGCCATCAGACCTCTGTCAGCAGTAAGAGGAAACCTTTAAATATGGGCTACCAGTACAATCAGAGGTGCTCTGCATGTAGATTGCACAAAAATCTTCATAAAATTTCTTCCAACAAATGTAGCTGATACTGTTGGGCTGAGGACATTTTTTAAAACTTATGTGTGGTTACTGGGCTTAGTCTGGAATGTTCTTGGAAATATTAAGTGAAATTCTTTTTCCACCTAGTTTTTTGGACCTTACACAAACAACACACTGTTTGAAACAGATGAACGCTACCGCCACTTCGGATTCTCCGTTGATGATCTTGGCTGCTGCAAAGTTATTCGTCATAACATCTGGGGTACTCATGTCGTTGTAGGAAGCATCTTCACCAACGCTGAACCTGACAGCCCTATCATGAGGAAACTAAGTGGAAACTAGGAACTGTCAGGGTTTCACTCGTCTTCATACTTGATGATTCTGTACAAGCATTGTCAGGAATACCACAATCTGAAGTATTCCTAGATAATAAAGTATGTTATTTATTTTAGTCTTGTGAGTATTTGCTCACCACATGTGACTTAGAATATTATTTGACAACATTTTATGAGATACCTGTATGTGACAGATGAATTTTAAGCTGTGAGTTTTCTTTATCCTCAATGTATTTAAACTCACTTGAATGCATACGTAGCTATCTGCATAGCCTCTTTTAGTATTACCCACTGTTCTGCCTTTTGATACCTGACAAATCTGGGTTCTTTGCATTAAAGAACCCTGATACCACTGAATTTCCTGGGAATTTCACCACTTACTGCAATAAATGGCAAAAGTTGTACAAGTTATACTTCAGGAGGGAAGTGTTCACGTGGTTGCTACATCCTGAGACTGTAAAAAGTCTTAAATTACTCTAGAATCAGTCATCTCAATGTTTGTTGTCTTCATGTTGCTTGGGCTTTTATTTTCTCAGTGTTATATATGTAAATGTAATTTAGAGTTACTTTTGTAACTTTTATAGGTCATTAAATACATTGATATGGAAAAAAGATAATAGGGCAATGATTGGGTATCATCATTGGGTTTTTTTGGATGCAGTTGAGATTTGTCTCTGGAATTGAGAAATGCCTGAGCAAACAGCAATTATGATCAATTACTTTTTTTTTTTTTGCAATTTTCATCAACTGTAAAAATATTTCAAGTGGAAGGTTGGAATATCTTCAGGTGGCATAGAAATAATCAAGTCAATTGAAGTTATTCCAGAAAGAGTAGTGAGAAAAATTAAGGGTACCTGAAATTCCAGAAATGTCAGCTGCCTCCCTACTGAGACTAGCTAACTAGATTTTAATGTCACTGCCGTCATTTTTTATTATGCAACAATGGGAATCCTTCGGTCTTGACTCAGACAAAACTTAATGCAACTTTTGTCTTGATAATGATTGCCAAGAAGATGTTTTGAGAGGTTTAGCACCCTTTCAAGTAGCTAGGGATTTTCACTTTTTTTCCAATATTAACAACTACAGCTTTAAAACTGGTACTAGGTTTGTATGCTACTTCTATTCCCTACTCAGCACCTAAGCCAGTTATCTCCAAAGTTTTTTTTGCTGGTTCTAATGGGTTTAGAACCCAACCCTTTTACAAGTGCCTGTATCTGTCCTTGTTAATGATCGCCACATCACAGAGGTGCAGTTGAGGAAGGCTCTGCTGGAGAAGTGAGTGCTGCCTTCTCTACCTCACCATAGCTAGGCCAGCCCTTCAGAGCTCGTCTCGCCATCTTGTCATCATTGTTGGCTTTGGCCTGCACACATTCCAAGAAAAGCGTGTGGCTGTTGAGGCAAGAGGCAAAAAGGGTTAGTGTCTAGGTATACACAACTGTAGAGAAATAAATATTAGAAAAATAAGTTCTGTGAACGGGTTCACATATATTTTAGATATCTCAAAGGCTTTTGATACTGTCTTTTTTTTTTTTTCCTAAAGTGGCTTTGCTGTACTTGCCTTTATATGTTTTATAAAGCGGGGTGGACTTTCAGGCAGCTATCCAAATTAAACGTGGGACAGTAGTTTTCCAGCATGATACTTCACAGGGTATGAACTCAAAAAAGAATTTAGCACTGTCTTTTCAAATGGCTCTAACCCAAGGCAAAAATCTCACTGAAGCCAGTGGGAGTTTTTGCCTTGAAATCACTGTTACTAGTATTTCTTGCCAGAATTTGAGGGGCAGTAGCATTTTGGGGTATTTTTCTAAATAACATTTTCTTGTACATACAAGCTTGTCAAAACTCGAAAGAGGCTAGAACTGCTCTGGTTCTACTTCCTTCACATCAGAAGAGCTATAATGTATATTACTTGCTATTGTGAAATAAAAGTTCTTGAATGCAGTGTGATTAAATGTATTTCTGATAATTAAAAATCAGTGTTACAAAATTAGTTTCTACGGTAAAGAAATAAATGAAAAGAGATGCTGCATGTAAGGTCACATCTGTCTCCAGCAAAGATTAATGTTCTGGGGGAAGTTCTTAGTTTGGAGAGGCTATTAGTTTCTAAAAACTTGGCATATTTACTAGAAAATGAATGAGTTCATTAAAAATACAGTAAAGCGGTGCTGAGCATCGCAAGAGGAGTGCTGTGACTGTGTAGGTAGATTTGCAAGCACAGCAGTATGCGTGGTGAATATACTTAAAATGCTGCAAGTCAAAATCATTCATATTAGTCAAAAGGCTGAAGAAACGTTAGGGATGAAGTTTTTGTCACTTAGGGGCCTTAAGATAGGAGGAACTGAGCTAAATATCTTTTCAAAGAATTCCTACTAAAGGTGGAGAGAGAAATTACAGAGCTGTTTATTTTTAGTCTCCTTAAAAATGCTTCATCTAACGTGAGCTGTTATCCTGCTGGAGCTCTGCACCAGTGTAGTCCTAAATAGCGGGTGGCACTGCTACTGAGGACAGTCGTGGTAACAGGGTTTTAATTTTAAATTTCAAAGCTAAATTTTTAACCAGGCTAAAAGTTGAACCCAGGACAAGATCCTGAGAGAAATGGCCGGTTCGCAGTTGGATGGAGATGGGTTTCTGTCCTGTAGAAGATGAAAGTCCTCACTGCACGTCTGAGCTCAGAATGAATTACGATGACGTTGCTTGGTCAGTTGAAGGAGCACAGGGAAATATCTCGAGGTCTTCGGTTCTTTTCAGAAGAAGTGATCAGTTTCCTGCAGAAGTGATCCTGTGATGGGGAGCTCTCTCTTTCCACCTGAAGGCTCCTGAAGTTGGGACTCAGTGGAGACTTTTACCCGGCCTCTGGTAGAAATGTGGAAGCAGCAAGTGCCAAAGAAGTTTCTGCGTTCAGTAAACAGCACACAACCTGTTCTTGGGGCTGTGAGTGTTCAAGTTCACTGTGCTACAATAAGAGCTAACTGCAGGAGTCGTGCTGTTACCCACATAACCCCAGATGGTTCTGTGGTGGGTTGGACGGAGCGATAGTATTTTAGCACGTTGGGGACTGTGTATAGAGCTATGGTGAATTCACAGTCTTCTACTCAACCACTTACCATTCATTTATTCCTGATACATCCTCATGCATGCTTCGGAACGTAGCTTCATACCCAACTAGCTCATTTGTGAGAGAGCAAAGAAACCAGTTGTTCTCTGAGTTTAAAATCACCTCTGTATAGTCCATCACATGGAGGGAGGGAGTAGAAAGCCTGTTAGTGGTGATGTGGAGCTGAAATGTAATAGCAAAATCTTTGCACTGCTTGCCTTGTGCTCAGTCCTTTTAAAGCCTCTTTTTATTAAGCATCACTTCTTTTGTACTCAGCATCCTCAAAATTGGCAATCAGACTCACAGCCCGCGTGCATACATTTGTAGGGCACTGGAAAAATAAACCAGGTAATCAAACTCTTATTTATAAGAGCTTAAACAGTAAAGAACTCTTATTCTCCTTCCACCAGCAGCCAGCTGGCTGGAGAAAAAAAAAACCACCTCAAAATAATCCGTGAGGTCAAAGGTGCCTCTTGCAGGAGAAGGCCCATTTTCTTTGACGCGCTGTCCCGTCGGCAGGCTCATTGCCCTTTCTTGCTAATTGCAGCATCATTCAACAAGAGACACTCTGCTTCATAAACCTGCAGGGAAGCGCCGCTGTAACTTTAGACAGCTCCCGCAAGGGAAGGCTGCGGGACGTAAGCTGCTTTGTCCCAGTGAGGTGCAGAGCTCGCCCTGAGCTCGTTTGGCTCTGAGAGGCTCTGCCCAGGCTCTTTTTCCTCAGCTCTGCTCCCAGCAGCAGGGCAACTCCGTGCTGCCTCAAGGACTGAAAGAAACACGAAGGCTGATGGTTCAAAATATGCATGGAAATTATTTTCGGGGCTGTGTGGTCTAACTGAAGCTTCTAAAATGTCTGATGGATATAGGTGAGGGGGTTATTACATTATATTACAGGATACCCAGCGTATACTTCGGAAATCATCCCCTTTAGAAATCAGGTAACTTGCTAAACCTTAGTGTTAACACTTCAAAACCGCCCGTGTGACCCCGTGTATTAAATTAATTCCTTCTCTTGCTCTCAAGTTCATACTTAGTGGACACCGGTAGCAGTTTGAGACCCCGCGAGTGCTGGAGATGCCTTGCCAGCACTGCTGCGGGGATGAGGAAGGTGAATAAATATTCACGCTGTCCTGGTGAAGGAGCAGAAACGCTGCGTGACATAATTGGCAAGTGAATAATTGCAGGCTGAAATACCTCATGTGCCCCCAAATGAAACATTTAATGCATGGGTATTTATATATATATATATCTTTCTAGCTCTTTTTCACACTTTTTTTTCCATTTTTTTTTTACACAAAGTCAAAAGCCATAAAAAAAAAAAAAAAAAAAAAAAAAAGCTGATGTTCTTTCTGACTAGCTGTTTTTACCACAGATCCATCTTTTAGCATAAATATTTCATCATGTGTCACTGTGTGTTGCAGCCGGCTGTGGGCTGCTCTTGGACCGAGCGTGGGGAAGGGGCCGTGTATAGATGGGGTGCTGCGGCCCTGCACGCGCGCTTGGTGGAAGAATTAATTACAAATAACAATACAGAGGGAAAGGCCGGCAGCTTAAGTGATTACCTTTTGTCCAGGAGCGTAGCTTAAGCGAGGCTAACTACCTTTAATTGCATTTAGCAGTGAAGCACCGACACGTTGCCCCTGTTGGCCCAAGACCTTCGAGCAGCAATCATCAACACCTGCTACACCTGAGCACGAGCTGCTGCCTCTGCCGGCCCCTGGGCCTCTTGTTTTTCACTTGGGGGCCGCTGAAGCCAGCTGAGCTGCTCTGATTTCCTCCACATGAAGGTGCAGCTGATCAGGCTCCCTGTTGCAGGAAGGTCGGAGCTTTCGCAGCCCTCGCACAGGGAAATGTTCCGTGCGGCTGGGAGGTGCCCGGGAGCCCCATGCACACACACGCACAGCCACGCGCTCCAGGCTTGCAGCAGCTGCTTGAGGCCAACAACAGCGGCTTGTATCAGCTGCAAGAGCAGCGATGTGTTGGCTTTTTCACGAGGTCCCGCTCTGTTATAGTTCCCTTTGTTCCCCGGGGGGTAACGGCGTCTGACAGGGGTCTTTGTCAGGAGCACATCTTTGCCGTGGGCTGCACGCAGCGTGGCCACGTGTCCCCTTCCAGCTGCTCCAGGGGGTGCCGAGTTTGCCCAGGGTTTTCTCACCTGGGTCTAAGCTCAGCGTGTGCATGCTAACGTCTGCCTGAATCCGATGACTATGACTGAAGTGTTTGCGTGATCACACCCTAAACATTACACCCAAACACAAAAGCTCTTAAATTAAAGAGGGGAAAAAAAAACACCCTCGCCCACCTGCTGTTGGGGGAAGCAGCGATCCCGCAGGTGGTTAACGGGCCCTGAGCTCCAGCTGCTTCCCACTGCTCCGTCCTGCAGCACAGACCTCACCGAGCTGCTCCACCGAGCCCGGCTCTCCTGGGACCGGCCTGCTGGTAATCCTTGGAGCCGGTAAGTTGTGTCCTGCGGGAGGCTCTCGGCTCCGAAAATAATTGAACAGTTAGAGGAAGGCGACCCAAGCTTGAAATCTGGTGCAGTATTTGCCGAGAAAGCGTCACGGTGAGGGGAGAAAAGCCTCCAGACGTTCAGTGAAATCTTGTGCTGCCGTACCTGGGTGGTTTGGTCCCAGCTGGGGTTTCCTAAGGGCTTTGCCACATGCCCCGTAGTGGTGTCCTAGCTCGGAAAACCTGAAGCTAAAAAAAGTTGAAGCCAGTTATTTACTAATTTGAATGGAACTTAAGTGCTGGAGTGGAGCTGGCAAGCTGGAGGTGTGGGCAGTGATTTTCAGAGCCCCTGTGTTCACCTGCAGCAGTGTGCTTGAGCTTTGGGTTGGTTGGTTGTGTTTTTTTCAGTGATTTTTGCCTTCTCTAGCAGAGCGCTGTGGCCAGTGTGTTTTTATCCCCATCGTGCTTCGATGGCACAGAAAGGAGCTCGGGGTGGTGTGCGAGGGGCGAGCACGGCATCGCTGCTGGCTCGGCACTCGTGGAGCCTGGGAGAGGCGAGGGAGAGGAGATGGGGGAAGGCTGGGGTTCAGGGACATCCAGAAGCACGCTCTCACACCAGCAATTCCCGCAGCCGGAGCCACGATCTGGGCGGGAAGCACAGGAGAGCCGGGGCGCTAACGCCAGCCTGGTGCTGTGAAGTGGCTCGGAGCCGCTCTTTGAAACAAAACCGCGATTACCATGGGCTGATTCTGACAGAAATGTAATGCCCTTAGGAAAAAAAAGAAAAAAAAAAAAAAAAAAAAAAAAAAACAAGTGGGGGGACTGGGTGGGAGCCAGGACCACAGGGAGGGCCGGCGGCGTGCTGCTGATCCAGCCCTGCCCAGACCGTGCCGCGTGTGGCTCTGCTCAGATTTTATGCTTTTTTTTTTTTAACCTGATGATTCATCCTATAAAGTTCCTTCTGTGTGCCCAGCCTATTGCTTAATGGTAAGCAACATATAAAATATCACCGGCTATGTAGCTGGCTGCTCTGTTTGGGAAATTATTTATTAGGTGTTGAGGAGCTTGCAGGGCTCCTGGGCGGTTGGGACCTCAGCCTTCAGAACCGACTGTGCATGGTCAGCAGTTACCTGTGCTCAGCTCGTGCCTCCCCGCGCACATCCTGCTCTTGTTTGTCCGAAGCGATGTGCCTTTAGACACGTGGTCTAAATTTACTGTGTGTAAAACGTATGATATTTATAGACAGATAGGTGCTAGCGTGCCTGCCAGCCCCTTGCACAGGGTGAGATTTATGCCTGTGCGCAATTGTGGAGATTGAAACATGGTCTCTGAAGGTCGGAGTCCTTCGTGAGGGAGGATTTCCGCGGCTGGTTTCCCCAAGGAACTGATGGATGGGGCCAGGCAGCGAGCTGCTCTGGCGGTGTTGGCTCCCCCCGCCAGCCTGCTGCGGCCATCCGGGGTTTTTGTTGGGACGGGGAAGAATCGCTGCTGCTTTCCCTATGCATGGGAGGAGAAAAACAAAACAAAGCAAAAAAACATAGGTTTTTGCAAAAAATGCTCATTTGGTGCAGTTGTTTTTTTAAAGGTGCACCCTCCTTCATCAGACCTGTTCTCTGATGGCAGCTGGGGCTGAGCAGCAGGAGAGCTGCTGATTTCCCTGACCCCTGCTGCACGATCAGGAAAACCAAGCCCGTGTTTTCCTGCTCCCCGCAGCGCTCGCCGTGCGATCTCACAGCCCCCTCGGCGCCGTCCTCACCCCCGCTTCCCAGGGCAGGGGCTGGGGCTCACCATTTCTAGTTTCTATATGATTGGGGCCAGTGAGTTTTGGCGTGCTGTCTGCCTTCAGCAGGGCTCGGTGGGGGCCCCGGTAGCATAACCAGTGCCTGTTTCAGCTGCGCGCTGAGCAGTGAGTTGTTAACACGCATCAGCAAAGCGGGCTTTGCCGGGCTGCTGCCCCTCAGCCCGTGGACCCTCGCTGGGGGAGCCTTTAACAGCTCGGTGCCACTGCCTTTCCTTGTCTTTCCACCACCAGACCTCGGCTGCGTTTGTTTGCATTCACTGTGGGCAGGCTCCGCTGTGCTGAAGGCATCCCCCTAGTTTTGGTGTAAGACTTGCAGGTCTGAGCACCCCCGGATGAAATGTAGAAATGTTACGTGCTTAAACCTGATGAAGGCTTAAAAAAATAATGATAGAAATCGTAAACCACATGAATATGTATAAGCTGAAAGAGATTTAATTTGATGTGCAGCTGCAAGTAAGTGCAAAATCGTGAAGTGTATGGGGACCTGGATTCAGAGGGTTGGTTCTTATACTTATTTGTGGTTTTTGTGTTGTTGTTTGTTTTTTTTTAAAAAAAAGTGCAGGGCCCTGCTGTGCCTGGCCAGTTTGCCCAAACTGGTTTCTGTGGGACTCAGTGGTTAACAAAACGCGCTGGGGAAGTGCTGCAGGGCTGCGGCTCACCCGGGGGCTGCTTGAGATGTGCTAACAGGGGCTGTGACCTCCAGGTATGTGGCGAGGTGAAAGGGGCACCAAATGCCGAACCCTCAGGGAAATGGATTTCAGTCCTAGAGGGGGGATTCAGGAGTGGTAAGCCAGTGTGCCCAAGTTAAAAGCACTGCTGTAAATTGCATTTGTTCGGCTACAGCCATGTGCACGCAGGTGGGGCAGAACTGCTCCGTGAGCCGTCGGCCAGAGGCTGGAGATGTGCCTTTTTTGTGCCCTTTGCTGTGCTGCTTTATTCTTTAGCTGAAAAACAAAACAAGGTCCTAGTCAGGAGTTTACCCAACTGTTTTGCAAGCTGTCAAAGCTCGCACGTAAGGTGCTATCACATCTTTTGTTACGACGCGAGACCTGCCAACGTCTTGACACTGTTAAAGCCTCCTGCTGCTGCTTGAGGCACGTAGCATTAATTGCACGATGTGCTCACCCATTGTTCCTGGTTCCTTGCCGTTGTGCCCCTGCAAGCTTTGATGTGCTACTTTCCCATCCTCCTGTGGCCAGGAGAGCCTCGGCACAGACTGAGAATTAGGAAAAAACGTGGAAATTCACGTCTGCGTCAGGGAGGAACAGGGACTGTCAGCATAACCTGTACTACAGATACAGTCCCATATCTTTAACTTATAAAAACATGTAACTTTTTTATTATTATGGATTGTAGAACTCAAAGCTTACTTTGTCAGAATCCTTTCACTAGCTTACATCTAAATAAGTGTTGGTTTCAGGAGTACAAACGGGAAATAACTGCATGACAACCACCAGAAGGCACTGGGACTAAGCGAGCAGCAGCAGAGTATGGAAAACTCAAAGCTTTTTGAGAGGAGGATCCATGGGTCACAAACAAAGCAGCAACCTCCTCAGACTTAGTTTGTTAAATGGTCACTATAAAAAGACACATAACAAATCCTTGGGAGCCTGGCAGGAGGAAGGGCTCATCAGCCAGAGCAGGAGTTGAAGCAGCAGCAGTGAAAGCGCTCAAAGTGCAGCTCCTCTCTGGACCCTGGGGAAGGAAGAAGGGGCCGAGGGCAAGTCCCTGCAAAGAGCAGGGCTGGTGGTTGCAACGAGGCCTTTGTCAGACACCTCACACGTCACCGGGAGATTTAAAACATTTATTTATACAAATGTACAGCATTTTACAATAGTTTTAAAAAGTTAGCCATTTAAAAAGAATATCACCTATCTAGAGCCTGACAATAAATACGGTGCAGCTCAGCATTAAATGCAATCAGAGACCCCCGGCAGGGGGAGAGTCATGTGCAGGGTCTCAGCTTCTTCTCCATCCCCTGGACTCACGCTTCTCAGTCCCATCGCGTGCCGCAGCTGACGGAATTTGCCCCCACCTTAGCATACGAAGAAGGCCACCTTATCCTTCACTGACTGCAAAGGGAGTTGAAGTGCCCAGCTGGCTCTAGCACCTCCGTGGTGCTGATGTATGACCCGGATCGCTGGAGTCGTAGTCTTTGTGGGCAGAGAGCACTGCCAGGTGCCCTAAAACCTCTCTGGTCTGCCTGAGGTCCACCCGAGCACAGCACGAAGGCAGCTCTCTGCCAGCTGCTCTGGGTGGCCACGTGCCACTCATCAGGCAGCGGCACACGTGTCACCTCCCTGCTGGCACCTCCTCGCATGGCGGCAGCGCTCCTCTCCAGCTCCCTGGGAACAAAACTGCCCCTGTGCAGCGTGACCCACGTGGTTACAGGCAGCGGGCTGAGTTCTCATAGCACGGGTTAGGCTGGGTGAGTTAGGTTACAAATCCTGCTGCCGAACAGCCACCACCTGCACAGGATGGGGCAAATACCACGATGCCACACGCCAGAGCAGCTGAAGCACGAGGGCATTCCCAACTTCAGCTCCAGTTCTGCAGGATAATAGTAATTAATAAATATTTAAATTGCAGCGGGAGAAGAACTCGTCCCCTCTGTCCTCCTCCTCCCAAGGTACACGCAGCAAGGGGCTCTGCCAGCAGCCAGCTCTGCTCCCGAGAGCTGGCACAGGAGGGCACGGGCCGGACACAGCACGGCTGATTTTCTTTTCTTCAGGGTCTCCAAGGTACGTCTAGCTGGCATGAAACAGCAGATTGCAACTACCCCCTTAACACTAGAGAGCTGTGAGCAAGTCACAGGAGAACTGAAAGGGCTTCACAATGCAAGGTTTTGCCTTGAGTGCCAGCAGCTAGGCTGTCCTCGGAAGGTCAGTTTTATATGCAAAGGTAAAAAAAGGAAAGAACCAGTGCTCAAAGTTCAATTTTGACAATAAGTATACAGGTAGATTTTAAAAATACTTATCTCGCATCAAAATGTCCAGGTTACCTTGGAGCACGACTAGCCACAATTAGCCCATGAAAGAACAATTTATGACTACGGTGGTTTTTTTTTAAATAAAAAAATAATAATTGTTTAGCTTTAAAAGAAGTCTGTGGACACCCTGTTTTTATAACTGACCTTGCAAAACAAAGTCTTTTTCAACAGCGATGCAAAACATGATATATATTTATATATATATTTGCGATAATTTATATACTACAGGCTCACCCACTTGCAAAACCACCTTTTTTTTTTCCTGGCAATAACTGTGTTAAGTGTTGTTCAAACACTTCAGAGCCTCCTCAATGTACAAAAATAAATATTGCATACATGATGCCCAAACAAAAGCAGAACCACAGGTCACCAACATACGGCTGCAGCCAGTGGTATTCCGTACGCTGCAATGGCAGTGTGTCAACAAACTGAACAAGCTGTTCAGGATCCAGCCTCTCTCACCTTGTGTCCCCTTGTCCAGACTGCCATCATCTACCCCTGGTTCTTAATTTAACCTTTCCAGCTTAAGGCTCCCGGTACCTCAGTGATGCTGCCTGCGTAACTCTCGTGAAGACACGACCAACACTAATTCACTGGGGAGACCCCATGGCAGGAGCCGTGCAGAGGCCAGCCTCGCCTCGCTTACCTGCCGCTCCCCGTCGCTTGTGGACCAACGTGCCCTCGGTGTGCAGCTCAGCAGGGTTACTCGTGCTTGGAGTCCCGCTCAAGCTTCTTTTGCTGCATCAAGGTCACGGTGACAGCTCACAGGACCGCGCACCAGAGCTCAGAGACGTGTAAATGCCCCCGTGCTGGCACCATGAAGCCAAAGCTGCCATCCCCCCGCGTGGAGGTCAGGGCTCGTTCACCCACCTCCCTCCCAGCACCGCTTCAGGAGCTCCAGCTTTGGAGTCGCTCCGCTTTGACACACCAACACAACCCACCTACATGGCCGAGCATGGGCTGTTGTGGGGTGCTGCTTCTTGCTGGCTGCGGGCAGCCTCAGAGAAAGCACCCGTGTGGCGCAGTGCTGGATGGCTCCGAGCTGCCACGGCTCCTTTCCGACCTGCCCCTTGCAGCACATGGCTTGTCCCCCCTCTGACACGAGGAGAAGAGGTGGAGCCTGCAGAGGCGAAGCAGCCCTGCGTGATTTTCTGTCTGTTCTCAGAACGGGCTAGCTGGAGCAACTGCTGCGCCAAATGATGACAACGAGAGAGTTTCAACTGCGCAAGTGGCGATAACAGGAGGTGGCAGCGATGGAGTACTTCTAAATAAAAATATCTTGGAGAAAAGACAGACATTTAGAAAAGGGTATGCATCAGTCTAAGCCCTAATTCTGGGCACGTTTTGCATGAGTTTCTTCACAAAATGGTAAAGATACATGTTTTTTTTTAACCCCTTTCAGATTTGTCTACATACCAGGATCACCAGTTCACTGTTAACAAAAGTCAGTTTTTCAAAGGCAGCTCAGAAACACAGATCCTGAGCACGCGTGAGGAGGCTGGATCCTCGTGCCTGTGTGCCACGTGGAGCGGCACAAGGCGATGCTACGACAGGAACCCCATCAGGAGGCACATGGCTGTCAGCGTTACGGGACTGGGAAGTCCTTTTGTGCTGCTGAGGGGGGACAGGGTCGTGAACACGGCGTCTGTCGTGTTTCTCGGGAGTGGCAAATTGCAGATGCTGCCTTCGCAGCAGGAAGTGCATACCTGAAAGAAAGAAGGTGTTAACTCGGTTATTTGAAAAATACCCCTGCCACTGAATAAAGACGGACAGGAAATTATATCACATTTGCAAACCAGCACAGTCACCATAATGACTTTTTATTTATTTATTTATTTGGTTTCTTTTAAGCCCAGCTACTTAGAGAATGATTTAGCAAGCTCTTCCACCTGTGCAGGAACAACTCATTGGCTATTACAGAGAATGTCCATCTGCATAGGTTATTTTTGTTTTCTCCATGCTAAGAAAAAAAAAAAAAAAAAAAAGTTGTTTGGCAGAAGTGGAGCCAGAACTCAAAGAAATGGTCAACTATTCCCATAGGTTTTTTGTTGTTGCCTTCATCTTGTATGCAGGCGCTGGGCTGACAGACGCTTCTCGTGGCTGTCCACGAGCACTGCCTGCCTGCAGCTCTGCTCCCTGGGGACAGGAAAGCCCAGCTGCAATATTTCCCTGCTGGAGCACACAAATTTAGAGCAACAAGGCCACTAATGCACCAGAGGCCGAGAGCACCAACGTAAGCATGAGCAAAGCACAGAAGGGACTGCAGAGTGCCTGACCGTCCAGAAAGCTCTTTGATTTTAACCCGCTGGAGAAGTTCAGAAAGGTTAAATATCAACCTTCAGAAACAATTTTAATGCATAACTGTTCTGTTCAGATACAAACCTCTGCTGCTGTGGGCTGGGGGCTTTCCCCTGCCCGTTTCAGGCAGAAGGTCAGAGAGCAGAGGCTGCAGCACCAGGCAAAGCACTTCCCACTTCCCGGCAGAGGGGAGCGGTTTTCTCCTCTGAGCTGCTGCCAGGACACTTATTTATAGAGATTATGCTTTTGTTCTGGGAGAGGCTATTCCTTTGTTTCCCTAACAAATGGAAATGAGCTGGAGCTCGTTAAGAACAGAAACTCCATCTCTGACGAGGCTGATTTACCCACCGAACCAGTCAGACTCCTGACGGGGGCCAGAGAGATTCTGCCCAGTGTTTATACAAGGAAAAGGCAATTCTAACCTTGTATTCCTCGTGCTTTACGTATGTGCATCCAGTAGACAGACAGTCCTCCAGTGGCACGCAGCGCTTGGTGACGGATACGCTTTCTCCGGTAACTTTCATCATGTGTTGGCTGAAGCAGTACCTCGTACCTAAAAAGCATGGAAAACATGTTTTACTGACAAATTCAAGGCCTTTGATAGTCTACATGCGAGAAGAAACAGGAAAGAAACCTTAGCATTTCAAAAAAGAGAATGTTGTTGTATTTATTACAATACATAGATGTCACTAAACGCACGGTGCAAGCTCTGACCCAAAGCCAAGACTTCAAAGCATTCTGGAACTCAAGGATTTGTTCTCAGCAGCAATGTGGGTCAGTACGTTACAAACTAAAGCAACGCACACATTGGATAATCACGGTAACAGTTCTCACTTCTCTGCTGAATTCTCAGGTCCCAGATGAAACAAATAAAGCTTCTAGCAACCTGTAACTCTTTTGGGGTGGTTTCCTTCTTGTTTCCAAGCTTGTCTAGGTTAACAGTTACCCACGTATTTTAGCAAATATTGTGCAACCATCTTGGAGATGCGTCTGCTCCCCTGCACAACGTGAAGCACCACGCCTAACCCACAGGTACTGCTCTGGGGATGGGGACAGAGGGGGACCCCGTGTGCCTCATGGGCACAACTCCTATACATTTTTATTACCTAAAAGAACAGAAATTCAGAGCAATTCAACCAAGATGTCGCAGCATGAAAGGTGATGCTCTTAAGCACTGTAGTACTGTAGGCTACAGTCAGCTTGCTCCAAAAAGGCGAGTCAGGTCCCAGACAGACAGGCCAAATTGAAGCAAGCCAGCAGGGCTCGGATGTGCCCAGCGAGAGAAGTTTGACCTCTCTGCTTTAAGCTGGGCACAGAAACCCCAGACCTGGTACTCCACGTGGCCCAGAGCAGCACGTTGGCTTTTGAGAGCCAACTTCCCAAACTGCCACCTCCTGCAGGGTTTTTTGCCACCGTGTTCAGTGGCTGGAGCATTGCCACCACTGCAGTGGTGATTGCCTGTTGCACAAGTTGCTGACCCACCCTCAGGACGTCCGAAGGTAGAGGACTGGGAGTATTATGCAGTATTCCCATACAAATTAGATCACTAACAGTTTCTGTTTGAGCTGAAGCTAGTAAATACCAGAAAACAAGGAAAATGCATGGCAGGGTGTTCCCCTCCCCTGACATCTATTAAGCACTAACTTCTCTTTCCAGATTAACAGTTTTTGGTCAAGTCAGTTCTGCTGGTTATTGCTAAATGCAGGCCTCGGAGTCACGCCTGTCTCCTTACACAAGCTACGGGCTTGTGTGCTGGTAACATCGTCATTAATCACCTCAAATACCACCTACTGTTGTCAAAACAGGGAGTGTCCAGGAGTATTGGTCTCATCTGGTGCCAACCAGCCCGATCGTTTTATTATTGTTGATGTTGTACCAATTTGAGCTCTTTGAGCAAATAAATTCTGAAGCAGATAAAGCTCTCTGACTCAGGCTGCAAACACAGCTGGTTAGTCTGGAATGCAAGCTACTGTCTTTTTCTTTCCAAGATAAATATTTTCACGAGGTCACTCGGAATGTCCCCCAAGAGACCAGAGAGGTGCCAGATAGAGGCAGAGCAGTGGTGCTGAGCCTGTAGAGGGCACCAGCAGAGGGGTGACTCAGGCAGCAGCATCCCGCTGCCATGGGGACAGCTGTGTCCCCAGCACGGTTCCGTTCCCATGTCTGCAGTAGCACTGCCCACGTCCTCTGGTTGTGAACAGGCTCTATCAGGAGCTGGGGACAACCTTAATGTCTCCTGAGGGTCTCAGCAAGGTGAGGGAGCTTGCTGAGGATCTTGCTGATATCTGGATGTTGGATACAGGCACCCAACGCCCTGAGGTGTCCTCACCTTCAGAGTGATGGGAGTTAATAACCCAAAACACTGCGAAGATCTGAATGCCAGCCAAAAAGAGGTGGTTTCAGCTGCCCTGAGGTGTGTCAGTGAGGTGGAGCCTTGTGCCATAAGGGAGGGAAGTGAACAAAGCAGGGACTGGTCCCAGACACACCAGTAAAGAAGTACAACCCTTAAATAAACGCCAGCCTGATTTGATTTGTAACTGAGCTGGAGGAGTACGGGGAGTAGATGAAAGTCCTAAACTTCACCCACTGCAAAGGCACAGAAAAGCTTAAGGGATTATTTGTATCACTTACACATCTTTCACGTAGGGGAGGCTCACAAACAGGAGCAGCGACCGCCGGCGTTGCAGTACAACAGACAAGAGGGAAGAACAGCTCAGCGCTGTCCCTGCGGCCGGGGCATCGAGCAGGTGTTGCAAGGTAGGGTAACACCAGCGCGTGGCTGCTTACCTCTTGGACAATAGACATCCGGAGCCCAGCGGTTGCATTCGTAATTATCTGCTGCCTTTTCGCAGGTGAAGCATTTAAATCCGTGAGGAAACGGAGTGGCTGAAAGGAATATACTATATTCAGTTAAAATGACCCAGTTAATCTGGTTCTGCTTTTCAAAGGCACATGGCAATATTCCTTCTTTTCAGGCATATCGTACTACCAATATAGCTTTAGCTTTGTCAGAACTGAACTTTACCAGGAACTGGTCAGGATTTGTAAGAGCCCTGCCACCACTGGCAGCACCAGGAGGGCACGTACGCCTGCAATAAGGACACTGTTCAGCCGTGTTTACCTAGGAAAAATGCCTACTACCCACTTCAAAGGGTACTAATGAGAGCAAGGAGTGTTTGTTCTCTTGGTTTCAGAGCTCGCATCCAGTACTGTTACTCTACCAGTCCTGATAACGTGGTATCAGATGGATTAAACACTTCTGGACACTGTCCCACCGAGGAAATGAATGACCACTTTTGAAGGCAGTCTGATTTTTCCCAAAGGGAAAAAATATCAATCTGCTGAACCTCCAAGTCATTAACAGCAGCCTCCATCCTTGATTATCTCACCAAATGAAGAGCCCAGCTTCTAAGTGGTTTCCTGGCAGGGTTTCTGTAGCACACTCAATACGTCTTCAAGATGCTGCCACCATCTCAGAAGCCAAATGGTGACTGGGTCACATTTATCTTCATGAGGCAAAGCAAGCTGAGTCTCTGAGGC
This sequence comes from Oxyura jamaicensis, assembly GCF_011077185.1. Classification (NCBI taxonomy): domain Eukaryota; kingdom Metazoa; phylum Chordata; class Aves; order Anseriformes; family Anatidae; genus Oxyura; species Oxyura jamaicensis. The sequence continues at coordinate 37,518,601 of NC_048899.1, read as the reverse complement.
CTCGTGAGCCATGTCTCACTCCTCCCCACCACCTCCCCTTGCCCTCTCCCAGAGCACAGCGGTGTGGGCTGGACCCCTTTTGGGTACCAGAGGTGGCCTTTGCCATGCAGAAGGACTCGCTGCTTGTCAGCTGTCCTCCTTTCCCCAGTCTCCTCAGGTGGGAGCATCTCCATTGGGTTGCTACTGCCCTAAAGGAACAGTCTGGGGTGGGACAACAGCACAGCACTGATTAAACTCACCCACCTTGCCCTGGACAGTTAGCAGATCATGGTTATGGGCTTTACCATGTAAGAATTTCATCTTGCCTGTATAGAATATAAAATTTTCAGCCAAATTCTGAAAGGAGAAGTTTTTTTCTGGGAACAGATGGCAGGCACGGCTCTGCTAGCACTCTCGTGGAATTAAATCAAAGCTTGTACACGAACAACAGACCAACTATTAAAAGGACAGCCCATGGAAGACCTGAAGATGCATAACACTGCTATATCATTATTTCAGGCAGTTACAGAAATAAAGTTGTGAACAGTCTGTGCCACAGCTGCGCATGGTCACATTTGACTCTTGCTCACAACTATCGATGTGCCTTGACAAACCGTGTGGCTGAGGTGGCCAGAAACCCTTGAAGCAAAAAAACACAGCAAACCAAGAGCCCCTGGCACGCTGCATGCAGCACTTTAATCCCCTTGGGAAGCAAAGATCTGGTGTCACCCAGCGGGTCGTGCTTACTGGAGGGGTGGAGATAGACGATGTCCTTCACCGTGAAGTCCCGGGGCTGTGCGGCCCTCAGCCAGCCGGCCACGAGGCCGAGCAGCAGGATGCGGGCCAGCCTGGGCTGCGAGGCCATCGCCCGCCGAGGCCGTGCTCATGCGGTGGCCCTGGGAGCACGGCAGCGGTCAGAAAGCTCACCTAGGGAGAGCAAAACACAGAAGTGAGGAGATGGCACGGATGGAGCAACCCCACCTCGCCAAAATCAGGCTGCTCCCACCAGCCCCCGGCCCCCACGCAGGCGGCCGAGTCTCCCTCCTTGGAGAGGCTCAGAAGGCACCTGGACGTGGTCATGGGCAGCCTGCTGTAGGTGGCCCTGCTCGAGCAGGATGGATGGATCATTGCTGGGCCTGATGGACCCAGCAGTGCCTCCAGCCTCAACCATCCTTCAATTACCTCGGCTCCTCTTCAGTGACATCCCCAGCCCCAGCCTGAGCCCTGCCCAGCCCTCTTCTGGCCAGAGGAGGCTCTGAAGGGCAGATCTGCAGCCCAGGGAACATTTACGTACTAATTATTTAACGTTATTTAATAAATCAAACATTTTTTTTTTATTTTTTTTTTAAGTAGAGGCAGTCCAGGGGTCGTGACACAGCCTCCCGCTGCTGCCTCCAAACCTGCATCTGGTGGTGGTGAGGTTGTTTCTCGCTCGAGGCCCGCGTGGGACCGGCAGCACAACGGCTGCTGGGGGCCTGTTGTTGGGGCTGGCTCTTCTCTGAAAACAGCCCCGTTATTAAAACACCATGAAATCCATAAAAATACTGACGGAAGCAGATAGCACTTAGTGTGGTGCATTAGCTGCTGTTGTTTTAACCTTTCAGAGAAGGAAATGCCCGTTTCCATCGGGTCTACTCCGCAGATGTGCATCAGCCAGGGGAAAATGAAATCGTGATTAGAAACAGAAAGGAAATAAAACGAGCCTCTCCCAGCCACATGAAAGCAAAGACAACGAGGACGGGTGGCTGCCTGTGTGGTCTCAGGAAGAGCCCCGGCAAAGCCATCCGGAGCCCACCCTGGCGAGGCAGCGGGCTACCTGCCTGCATTTAGGGCTAGTCGCGTTTCTGAGCTCCTCGTGCCCAAATACACCCTGACCTGGAGCTTAACCACCAGTTGTCCTGATGTCTCTGAGCTGAGGGCAACGCGAGGAGATGGAGCATTGAGTGCACAAGTGATGGCACCAAGCGGGTATACTCCTGTTTTCGGGGCACATATCTACATGCAATACAAGTCACACACCACATAGCGCAAGCAAACAAGGTGTGTTTAGGCTCTGTAGCCACGTCCTCCCACATATAATACAAAAACCAATTTATTTGGTTTCCCCAGCATAGTCACAAAAGGTGTCTGTGTCCATAGTACTGCTCAAAGTCTGCCAGATGAGGACACCAGTTGTGCCTCCATCATGCACGCTCCTTATTTTCGGGAACCAGCTGCTTATTCAGCCAAATTTCCATGTAGCTGTTAGAACTTGCCTAGCTGTCAGAACCAGGGGACAAGTGGTTGTTAGTCCTGTGTGAAAGGGAGGCAGAAATCCTCCAGCTGCACGCTAAAAATACCCCAGTCGTGCCTCTTGTAATCAAATAGCTTAATTGCCAACACCACTTCCGAGGAGTTGCAAGAACCACAAATAAATAGAGAGAATTCACTTACCCACCTCCATTCTGTATGTTTGAAGCAGATTTAATTATAGGTAAGGAATTAAAAAATACATATATATTACAAAAATTCCTGAGCAGAAGGGTTGCTGAAGTAGTTATTGGTTATTTAACAAAACACCTGCCCCTGTTGCAGACACTGCTCTTCACAGCAAGCATTTTATAGCGGGTTGTTGCACAAATACACACAAAGATAGTGTGAAGGGAGATACCCAGGCATAGTTAGAAGTACCTATTGTCAGAAACCTGAATATACAATATTTTACCAATACTTTGGGTATACGCACATGGGTGGGTACACATAAAGTTCTGTTATATAGGCAAAATGCACATAGGAATATAATACATCTGACTGATAAAATACTTGTTGATATTTAAGGTAATGCTGATATTTCATGGAGAGTGGAATACCAAAAATAATTTCAAATAAAATCAATGGATCAGTAATTACTGCTCACACTCATTCTCTCTGTTTTTACACGCACACACAAAGTATCATATTTTTCATTTTTAAAGGAAAAATAAGTCATTATGGATGCAAATCTTTTACTTAAAACCTGCAAACGTTTGACTAAAACCAGTTTTCAGTTACCCCCTCCAAACTGATATTTTTCTAGAAGGATGGCTTCTATTCATAAAGCCTGCGACCCCTAAGAAGTTCCATATTAAGGACACAAAGTTTCCCCTTCCAACAAGACCCTTTTAGTTCATGGCTTCCAGCCAAAATCACCAAATGTTGGACAAAAATATTTCTCCAAACCACTTTAGCTGCTGCATCAGCCATTGCTGAGCTGCTGCCTTGCTCTTCAGCTCACGGTGACACATTTTTTTCTACTGAATTACCTCCGCTCCCTTCCAGATTTAGCAGAGTACACGCACCAGCCAAACAGTAAACGGCATGGCCCGGTCTGAATTCGATACTGGGCCGTAATTAGGGGAAATAGTCGCATGGTATTTAGATCATACAGTCTGTTTACAAAAGGCCCGGGGCACTGACACAGAAGCCCCAGTTAACTCAATCTTTCTAGCTTCACCAGCACCTTTCAGACGGAAAGGCATCCTCGGCCCGCTCCGCAGCAGGATTACTTCTTCCTGCCCTCTGCCCTGACACGCCGCTGTGGAAATTAACCACTAAATTCCCTAAGCAGCAGCCCAATGGCCCGTTTGTCAGGTCTCATTAGGGAGGCGGCATGTCGTCCTCGCCGGCACCTCGCCGCAGACAATGGGAGGTCCCCGGCCCCAAAGCCCAGTGCCAGGCCTCCTAGCTGGCCTCCACTGAAGGTCAGGAGCAGCAAGCCACTGCTGTAGTACCTTGTAAACATGAATTCTCCCCATACAAGTACTCAGACATGAAGGAATCCCCAGTTTGTGGGCATTTCTGTACAAGTGAGGCACAGGCTGCAGCAGTCAGGTCCCCCCGTGGGAGGTGGGTGTCTGCTGCAGATGGAGGTTGCCCAGTCTTGCAGGAGGCTTGAGACAACTTCTGCTGACATCTTGTCTCCACCTTCCTCCTACATCCCCTCCTTGCTCTCAAGGCCCCATCTCCAAATTTCTCTGATCTTACACTTATCTTTTCGCATGGAAGATCCTCCATCTCAGTGCCCTAGAGCAGCATTTTTGCCTCCAGATAAGCAGAAAACAGGAGCAAATGAAAGCTCCCTCTCAGCAGTAAGACGTGTCGGCCCCGAGGTACAAAGCACAGCGTGCCAAAGCAGCAACATCTGCGAGAAACCACACCACAAGCACCGCACGTGCAAGGGCAGCTGTAGCGACTTACACCACGCCGTGCTAGGATGATTATTTATGAGCGGTACGTGAAGCCGAAGGAGCTACACACAGGGCGATGCTGGAAGATCTGCTCCTGGATGCTGTGCAATTGTTCCTCGGGCACGTTACCAGCGTGAGTTTCCCAGTTCCTTCAAGAGTTATGTTCTTTGTGTTTCCTCCATGCTGTTCCCTTATCGCTGCAGGTAGGAATTTCCACTTCTGAAACTACAGTATATGCATTAATGCACATCTCTCCACAGCTCCAAAAACCAAACCCAAGCCTCTACACACGTAATGTTCCTGCTGTCCAAAGACAAATGTGAGCTGAAGCTTCAGCAGCCGTGCGGGATCCTGGGCAGCAATTCCAGAGGCTCTGCACCTCCTCTGGCTGCAGTCTTCCCACCCCACAGAACCCTGCACCAGCACCTTGGTTAAGCTTCTTTCCACCTGCATTTTAGAGACTTTCTTTCTGGTTCAGCCCTGGGAATGTCTGAATACACACCAGCCTCCCGATGCTCCGGGATGCAGCGAGGCGCACGCAACTTCTGTCTGAAGAACCCATAGGAGCTCTTGAAGAGAGTTCACTGCCTCTCCTCCATCCCAGTAAGCAAGAGTCATTAAACAATCAAACAAAATTAGCGCTCAAATTACTCCCAGAAACGTGGACAATCTAATCTCCTTGCTGCTAATTACAAAGCCTGCAGTTCATTGAGCTAAAAGCCCGTATCCTGGGGCAGTGCAGGGGGGGCAATATGTTCCCTCTCCCACCCTCTTCCCTGATGCAATCCCATCTTTACCAAGACACAGCAGCAAGACATCTTCGTTAGATGACCCTCACTGCTTCTACTTTCAGTCTGACAACAAGTCTGGCGTTTTGTCTGGACCTGTCCAAACACCTGACCTAGGTGCAGTTGTTTTAATGAGCTGTAGTAAAACTTCGCTTATATTCACACATCCCCAGCAGGATAGTTCGGCTCCAGGTAAATACAGAAGAAAAATCAAGTAGATAGGTTTTACTTGCATGCTTCAGATACTTGGTATTGGGCACAGAAGGCCAAAAAATAATAATAATTAAAAAAAATAAAAATAAAAAGGAAAATAAAGCTAGATTAAAATTCAGGCAGGGCATAATCTTCATGAGAGAAAACACAATTTATGGAAATTAAAATCTGTCAAACTGAGAAGGTGAGAAATGCAAAGTGTGACATAATTCATTCCCATTTCACTCCACCACATACAACCCAGTGGCGCAGGGCCACAGCTATTTTATTTTTAATTAGATGTAATATTCAAGCCTGTGACTATCACCAGTCCTGAATTAGGAAGATGGGCAGGGAAGATCCAAAAAATCATTGTGAGACCTATACTGCAGTTTTCTGAGAGCATGCCACAGAGGCAGGAGAGGCAGCAAACCCTGAAATCAATGGATTTGGCCCAATTTGGGAATTGTGGCGGGCGGCCCCGCTGCTCTGTGATGGGTTATGGCGTGGGGACATCCGCTGCAGCGGTGGCAGTTCGCAGGGCTGACCTCGATGCACGCGAGCCCCAGACAGCCCGGCTCCACACAGGCGGAGAAGGAAACCATGCATGAGCACAGAAATCCTGGGATTTTCCCACTAATAATAATAAGAACAACAACAACAAAAAAAAATCTGT
>NC_048899.1:37160177-37212661 GCF_011077185.1 Oxyura jamaicensis | reverse complement strand
ACCTGAGCCAATGCCTACACTGTAAACTGTATAAACTTCTAAACAAGAATTAGTAGCATAAGCAAAAGCACTGCCCTAGAATTATTTATGTGAGGTCAAATTATACACATTATAATAAACATAATATACTTTATAAACAGTTTTTCCTCTTCAGCCTTTTATTGAAGATGCACCTATGGCCAGGTTTCCTTTCCAATGTCCTTTCCTTTTGTCAAAACAGTAATTAAACAAGAATTATTAAGTGTCTACCTTTTCATAAACTTTCAAATCACACCTGGGATTCAGCACTGCACACCTATGTGTTACTTCTAGAAAAGTAATTGCCATTTGTTTTCTAAACAACATGCATCTGATACACATAACAGCTACTTTGGTGAATTCACGCTGAGATCCATGTCCTAAATAGTTTCTGTTCCTGTATTAAGGACTCAAATGGATGAAGTTGGTCAAAAAATAGCTTCTGTCATGATACTTTTCCAATGGAAAGTTTAGTTTTCCTTTTGGTCCTTTTCAGCTGAAGTATTTTCCCCCCTCTCAGAATGGTACATACTGCTTTTCATACACTGATAAAAAAACCACCACCACCAATTCTAATGAATCCTCTGAAGTGATGCAATCTCAGTTTGGGAGACTAAGTTAAACTGTAAGAATTACTGAAACAGCTGGGTGAAAATCTTACCTCATCAATAGCTTTCAGGGATGTGGTAAAAAATAAAGTGAAAAAAATTCCTGTGTTGAATAACAATTCTGGAGCATCATCACAGGTTTCCAGAGGAAGAGTGGCTTTAGAAACTTTTCATGAGCTTAAATTTAAAAGCACCACTCGTTTTAATTTAAAGCATTTCACCGAACTGGGATCTTTCTAGGAGAAGAGACAAAGATGCCTGTGACATTCGCCCAGATCAGCAGCCATCAGTTGGGGTAGATGTTTCCCTTTAGCAGAAATATGCTGATAGAAGCCAGTTAAGAATCTGAAAAACGACAACACCTCGTTTAAAGATAAAACAACAAAAGCAGGAATGCATTTCAAAGCTCTCGTTTCTCGCTGTAGGAAGGCAGTGGCGGCTCTACTTACAGCACACACCTCCCAGACCAGTAGATCAGATCTGGACAAACGCAGCTGACCCAAGCTCAATGCGCCAACTCCAAACCAGTTCCACTTTCTTTCACCATTTCCATAGATTTTCAGCCCCCAAGCCTACAAAGGATGTGAATTTAGACTAAGGCGAAAGCAAAGCAAAACAGCAACGTGGAGAGGAAAAAAAAAGGATACAAAAAAATTAAAAACAAACCTCCACAACCCTTCAGGCCATCTTCACGTCACGACAACCCGTGGTTTCCTAGGTTTCCACTCACAGCAAAATTTAAGATTTGCTACCTTTGAGTTTCTTCTTTAGAGCACTGGTTTTTCAGGTGGAATTATGAAAGCAAAATCAAGGATCCGAATTTGGTTTCTTGTTACAAGAGAAATGAATAATTCTCTTTATCTTTGATACTACACTTCAAATGCATTCTTCCTTTAAACAGTTTGTTAAATTAGCCAGTAGTGAAAGCAGCGTTACTAACTGGTACTTTCAACACCTAGCACTTGTAGGACAAAGGCAACGGCGGCTAAAATTTCCCCACAATTTCTCGACGTATCACAGGAAAATGTAAGGATTGATATTTGTAAAACCTTCTAACATCATAGGCAGAAATAATAAATCTAATCAAATCTAATCAAATATATTATATTTAAAACAGACGTTAAAGTCCAGTTCTGAAATATACCTGTAAGTATTATATATATAATATACCTAAAAGCATATATATATAATTATATAATTATATAATATATATTATATATTATATATAATATACCTAAAAGCATATTATAGGGAAATATAAACGTGTTCAAAATTTCTGTAGAAGTAACTTTCCAATTAAGTCGGTTTCCCTTTATTAAATTTCTGATGGCATAATTTGTTTTTATTTTGCATTACAGAAAATAACTTGGATTTTCACACAAAAAAATACCCTTTCCCATTAAAAGATGAGAGAGACACGGAGAATCGACTGTTCTCAGAAAAACATCAGGGCCTTAGAAAAGACAACTGGGCTCCCTGGTTTTAATGGCAATTCAAGAAAAAACATCCCTCAATCTGGACGGCAGCCTGCTGTAGGAAGGAGAATGATGCAACCCAACACTGCTCCTTTTCTGTCTTAGGATAATCACAATGAAAACATGAGGAACGACACGGGCCTAAGACAAACTACTTAGAGAAGCACTGGGCAAGCACCGCCACGCCATACGTTCCATACTTCAGTGTAATTAAACAGATGTATAAATTCTGACGCTTGGATAGCGAGGCCTGGTTCTGCGCAGCGATACATCACGAGCCCCAGCATTATGCAGCTGAGAAAGTTCTCGAGGACTACATGGCTTGCAGCTGGAGGTGGCACATGGGACTGAACATGTCTCTCATTTTATTGCACAATATAAAATTCTATCAAGCTACCAGAATGTTCCACGTACTCTTTAAAATACTCAAGGAACAGATGTAAGCCTCACCCTCATTTTCCTCACCTTGCATAAACAGTTTCCTATTTTATTAATGCTGGATGTCCAATCTACTGCTGCACCCTACCGTGTGATTAACAGGAAAAAAACCTGGGGACTCGTAATGCATAATTCTGGTTTCTTTCACATGCTGAAATAAATAGCAGAAATCAATAAGTGCCATCTCAGTTTATGGATGAGGAAATCCAGTGTTCATGCTAAGACTGCTATACGTGCATTAAAAACACTCATAAATCCCAAACTGTCTCCTACTACACAACTCCAAGCTTTCGGAAACATGCAGCTTTTGAAGTGTGAAATTTCATCGTGCAGACACTCCGTAGCAAGGACACAGTTTGGGAAGGCTGATCTTGCATCAGGGTTGTGCTTAAGCTTTGCAGCAGGAGGCAGGCTTTGCTCCTCCGTGGCACCTCGGTCACGTTGAAGCGGCTACAGGCCATCAGCTGAGCTCGGAGCACTGCAGAACGCACAACCCCCAGCACCTACCTGCAGACACGGCCTGCGAAACAGGGCCAGAACGGAATGAAATCTGGGAAAGTAAGGGAAATTTGGGAACACCGGTACTGTGCAAGGATGGAAATGAAATAGAAACTAGCTGACACTGGAAATGACTTGGATGAGGGAAAAAGGAAATGAAGACAAGACAGCCGTATCAGATGGAGAGACAGGACAAGAGATGTACAAGGAGTAAAAAGGGTAAAAATGGCTCAGTAGGAAACCAGAACTGGAAACCAAAAGGAATGGAGAAAAGACAGAGGAAAAGAAAGAGGGATGCAAAAGAAGGATGCCAAGGCCTACTATCCTTTCAGTTCCTACACTTCTGATGAAAAATCATTTTTTCTGCTCTCTCCTCAGTGAAAGAATCTTCGTGGACTGAGAGTTCCACTTCTAGAGCCACTGGGAAGAGTGCATAAACCCCAGCAGCCCACCAGAAGAGTTGGCAAGGAAAGCTCCTAGACCTAAAAATGTTTCTGCAACATGTTCTGGGCATCACAGGCTGGGTTTTGTCAGAGAAAACCTGTTGCTAAAAATTAAAGTAACAAAGGCAAGTTCCTCGTCATATCTCCATAGCAAGGTTTGCAAGTTGTACAGTAGAGAACTGGAACCACACGCTGAACAATTAAAAATACCAGACAGCCACACACTGATGAAACGCCATCTATTTAATGCACAGATTCCCTTTTATAGGGAAAAATAGCATGTTATCATGTAATTAAAGACTGCATGATAATGTGTAAGGTCCAAGTGGGTGAACCAAGGTCACCAAGGTTTTGAAGTATTAGCCTGCAAGCACAGTAATGCGTATTAAACACGAAGAGCCCCTACATTTAAAAATAGACCACATGGAACAGAAACGGTGCCGGCACGTACCTACGCAGCTGTGTACGGGGGTTAGTACTGGGAGGCAAAGAGAGCGCAAAATAAAAGCTAAGATGCTTAGAATAAGAGCTATTTTTTGTGTATTTTTGTTTATTTTTTGATTTTGTAGAAGCTTTCTGAGGTTTAACGGCATGTACATATTAAAACTTTAGGGAAATAATTAGTGAAACGTTAACCTTACAGACATACTTCCCCCGGCCCAGTTTCTCACACGCAAAACACATTTCTTGACCCAAATGCAAAGATGGGTAATCGTTCCGCTGTATCTTTACCAAATGTCACAATTCCCCACTTTACAACAACCCAAATCATACTGAAAGGCTATTCTTGAAGGAAACAGCAGCACCAAACCACAAAATTTAACTTCAGCATGGCAGAGGTATAAATGACCTCTCTCAGCTCAGTGCTGTTTGTCTTGTAAATGAAAAGGGTCTTCCATTCTGGGGTTAAAAGAAAAAAAAAAGAGAGAGCTGCCTTCATTTCTTTCTTAATTTGAGCCTTGCTCTAACAAACAGCCACTGTTTGTTTCCTTATTTTAGGTCATGTCATTCAGTTATGCATGCCTCACTTCTTAACTCTTTCCCATCTGCTGATCCCTTCCTGCATCATCTGGGAGCTGGGAAAACGTAGAATGAGGCAAAACCTGGTGGGAGCAGGGCTGCCTTGGCCCGGGTACCACCGCTGGTGTCCGAAGCACGTGGGGACATACCTGAGTCACACGATGGTCTAGTGCCTTGCAGTTAAACGTGGGCTGAAAAACCACCCATTAAGGGAAAAAAGCAACAAGAGAAACAAAAAGGGGGGCGGTTCATACGAAACCTCCGACTTATGTAAGATGACACTCAACAGGAAGTAAAGCACTGCACGTGCTACATGAACGGGGGACTTTATTTTTGCAACAGGGAAGTGAGACACGTCTCTGCCCCCCGTGTCCCAGCCCTGAACCTCTGTCAGCCAGGTCCAAGCTTACCGCACAGTTCCAAGCATTCTCTATTCATATTGCTTGAAAAATATGAATAGAGATCTGCAGAACAAGCTCTAAGCAGATCGTGGCTGCCTGGACGTGCATAAAGGAAGAACATTAGCTCTGAATACCAAACAAACTTTGCACCAAGTAGCTCCGTTTTTACTGTACGGCATCACACGGCGTGGCACTGCAGGTGAAGAGAGTATCGCGGGTGCCACAGCATCCTAACAGCGCAAAGTTTTATTCTTCAGATAAACAGCCAGTGAAAGCCGTTCAAAGTTCAGACTTTGAGAACTAAGTAAGAACTAAGTTTGTGAACTCATCCCATCCTCCTGTTCAAGAGGATTTCCTACACTTCATTTTGAAAGTCTAAGATGAAGTTGTTGCATTCGTGAGTTCAAAAATGAAGCTGCACCCTCATTTTGGACTCGTCTACTAAAACAAAAAAAAAGGCAAATATGTAAATTTCAAGTGAATTAAAGTGCCCCATTAGGAGTTCAATTATATTCTGAAATTACATCTTAATTGGTTTGCTCATAGCTGAGCTGTACAGCTAACCAAAAATCTACTACCATATAATCATCACTAAATTTCAGATATTGCCACACATTAAATTAACAGCAGATAATGACTGGGAAAATTAGCTCCATTTCCATAACAGGAATATCCTTCCCGCATTACCTGAAGTGTTGCATATAGTTGCTTTCATAACAAATAGACCAAGTCATGGACAGGGAACTCTTCTCAGTATCTGACATCTCTTTTGGTGATCAGAAGTCCACAGACTCAAAATGCACGCTACAAGGACGGTGGGCACCAGATTTGTGTCCCTAATTAACTAATATCTAAGAGAAGTTGTATCTTTAGAATCCCAGAGAAAACTTTAACAGACTGACCACCGTTTAGCTGAGTGCCTTGCTGGCTTTTTCACCCTGCTTAACTCATTTTCTGAGAAGTAATCCCCACCCTGATATACTCTTCAGATTTCGAGATACAAGGTGTTCCTGGCCATGACCAGTAACGCACACAGATACTGCAAATGATCTGCGGTACAAAAAAGACTCTTGTGAAGAAACAATAAGGAATAACTTTAATGATATTAAATGCACAAAAAGCGAGCTAAGGATTCACACATTCTTGTAACTGAACAGAGGAAAAAACACGAGCACCTTTCACATAGCTTATTTTTCATATTAGCAGGATAAACAAACTCACTAAAAACAACTTTAAACTTTTGGAAGCGAAGCCAGGCTCCTGTACGCCAGCTGCTGTTAATTTATCTTATTTCCGAGTACAACAAGTATCTAACTTACTACTCATAGACAAATACAAAATGTAGACGTTTGCCTTACCTTTGCTGTCTGAAGGAAACAGATTTCAAAGATCTTGTCTGTAAATGATATATTCTTCAATATTTATACCTCCAATGACCACCATCGTCAATAAGGATCTGAAGGAAAACACCACAAAACAGCACATAAGACGGGGTAGTTGCTACTAGACTTAGGTTGTTACAATTCATTTATCGAGAAGGCACGAGCTGCAATACGTACTGCATACAACCCGTGAATTTATGGGGTGCTGCTAACAACAACCAGCACGATAGCCGTGCCGTGGGAAGGCGTTTATCTACCGGAGGTGTATCGCAATTAATCCACGCTAATATATTTAAGGTCAAATACATCGAACTTGGGAAATTCACTGTTTTCACAAGAAAGTAATGACGCCGGTAATCACAGCCTGAGTTAAAGGTTACAAAAAGAAGTTCTGCTGCCACACAAGACCAAGTTTGATACCCACTGCAAGGCACCGCTCCCAGCCCCGGCGCACACAAAATTAAGCCCCGATGGTGTCCGTGGAACCACCGCGTGCTGTGACACTGCTGAAATCTTTCAGTCTTCATTTAGCGACAGATGCCATTAACTAGAAAGCTAATCAAGGCAAAAAGCTTTTGCCTTGTAAATAATTTTATCCTCTCCCGAGCGGCTTCCATTTGGTTCTCCTTTCTCGGGCTGCAGAGGAATCCCACGTCGGGCAAGGGCAAAGGAGAAACTTTGGCTGACTCCAGCCAGGGTAGGACCAGAGCAACGACAAAACTCGAGTTAACACAGGCAACTCATTCATTTCAATTTTATTCTGTTTTTGAACATGATTGATCTGTTTACTCCTTTCTTTCTTTGCAAGCCTGGACCACACAAGTGTCAGCAGCCAGGACACACGGGGAAAGGTGATGGGATCACTTAGCGCTCTCCATGGGCCATCCAGGTTGCTAGAGCCAAAGTAGTCAAATGCCTCTAACACCAAAAAGACTAAGCTCTTGGAGTTTACCTTTCTCAACGGATAAATAATTTCCTCTCAGCTTCATGGTAATGCTTTATCTGAAACGACCACATTTGTTTCTTCTGACGTAAATCCAACCCCCAACGCCCATCAGCGCTGAACAAACACCTTCCAGATCGACGTCCTCGAAACAAGTTACCGAATACTTAAACTGACACTCTCTCTCCTTTTTCTACTGCTCCAAAAATAGATTTTATATAAATATATATGAAAAAAATAACCGTCAGATCAGTCCCTGAAATAAATTGTATGGGCCACCAGGATTACGCTAGCTCTTTTTTTCTAATGAAGAATATGAAAAAGAAATTGGATGTACGCTGCGCCTTGATGCTTGCCAAGCTCCGAGCTGATGGATTGCTCCGGGGGAAGGTTCCAGATAGAAAATCACCTTCTCAGGGTATTAAAAAGTGGCCGTGCAGGAACTGAAAGTGACCCTGCTCCAGCACACTACTACCACGCATCCAGCTACCGCCTACCGTAGGGTCGAGGGGCAGGTGAGGAATGGAAAAATGTGTTTCCAAGAACCTAAGGCTAGCGAAGGGCCCCGAGGGGCAGCAAAGCAGGCTGTGTGACGAGCCAGCAGACCCCAGCCCTGGGGACAGCGTGCTCCCAACACTCGCTGCAGGCTCCACGGCACCGCTCCATGGCCCTACGTTAGGGCAGGCGTTGGGACAGCAAACCCCAACCAATTCCATCGGCATCTTCTACCTCAGTAGGTCTCTGTGCAGGCATGGCCCAGGCTTGGCTTTGGCTGTACTCGCCGTGTTTTAAACACCAAACCAACACGGTCTGAGGGCTGGAGTGGTACGGAAGCCAAAATGAAATCCATCAGATCAGTTTAACAGGCTCTGAATGGAAGATGCTGCTCAGTGATTCGGGAGCAGAAAGCCTACCTTCTGCCAGTCGTGTCTGGGGGCGCAAGCTGCACTGAGGACCGGAGGAAAAAACGTGCTTTAAAGGGAGAAAACACAGCATGGAGCAACTGCGGGGAAACAAATGCAACCTCTCATCGCGCCACTTTAAACAATCGTTTTTCAAAGCGGTTCAGAACCCGCGAGTTGTTTTCCCTAAAAGGGACTTTGCACATCTACTACGGTGCTGAGGCTTTCTATCAATTGCCCATTAAACTTAGCCTCCTCCAATTTTCTTAAGTTGAATCATATCCAAAGCTCCAGAGAATTTTTAAACGCCACTGAAAAGGTTTTTTTTGCCTGCCGAGCAGCTCATTCTCACTTTGCTGTTCGTATTAATAGATGCTCCTTTTTCCTTTTTCTTGTTGGTGCTGAACTGCACAGCCGAAACCCAGACCCTTAAACTCCCCTCCCATTGCAGCTGTTATTCCTGCTCTGATTTAATCGTCTTTCTCTCCTACAAAGCTGCAATAATTGTGAAGATACCATTAATTTTGTTCTAATAACCTCCCAGCCTTCTGGAAGGAGTTGGAGCGTTGCATTAAAGGGAAAAAGTTTCTTCTGTGCTGAAGCATGTTTCAGGGGAAGCTTGTAAAGCTCTTGGGACCTGCTCATTTCACTGCACAGCACCAAACACTGAGTTATTTTTTCCTTCATATGATTTTATCATCATCTTAGCAGCCAGGAGGAGTCAACATAATCTCATCTCCCGTTACGTGAATTTACCAATCAAATTAAAATATTGTTTCTTCTTAACTGCACGCTGTCTGATTTACAGTATCCGATTCACCCACGTCACCTGACACTGCCACAACGGAGACACCGTTACGTGGCACTGGAGATACAGCGACGCTCATAAACAAGTCTCAAGGCAGGCATTCTCCATCTTCAGGAAATCCTACATTAGCTTCCCCTTACGTTCTCCAGCACCTTGCTTTGAATGCTGCTCCTCTCAATATCCCGGAGTATGAAGATTTGGTTCTACACGACTCTGCTCGCTAGTCTGGTGCCAACCCACAAAACATATGTCTCTGCTCAAATGCAAGAAGCTGTTTTGATTTTTATTTTTTTTTCTAAATTTCTTCCTGGACTGGAGACAAAGCATTTTATTTAGATACAACCCAACATTTACATTCTTCTGAGACACAGAACTTTCTAAATCCCCGAATATATTTTGTTAACTTATTCCCAAATAGCAACTCCAAAGAAGCTAAACCATCTGAACGCATCGTAATAAACAAAGCAAATGCCCGTCAATCACTGGGAAAAATAATAAATTGGGTTTAGATATTTTTTATATTTGTGGGTGCTATTAAGTCTTAAAGCCCTCAGATTTATTTTTAACCTGAGCATTTTATTGCAGAGCTATGTGAAAACATCAATATGTTTTTCTAACGTCGTTAGCTTTCCATTTGCTCCCACCGTAAATAGTTCCTGGACTCTATTTCTGTGTTCTTTGCGATAAGGTACATTTTCCGCTATAAATATTATCGAGACGGAATAAAGTGTTGTTCAAAGTTTTTACCAAGTAACCCAAACTCTGAGCGTGATAGGAGCAGACCACCCTCATCCCTTGAGTGGATTTCGGCCCTGTCCGGAGCTCCGAGGAGGAAATCTCACTGCTCTTGGACTCGTGCTAACCGTCCGCATCCCCCCCGCCCCGGGAGTTGGCTTTTAATTAGAGTATCACAAAAGCAAACAAAAGACACTGTAACCTCAGGAATTAAATATTTGCGTTTGCTTCAGCAAATTAGCTTCCTAAAAGAGCCAAATTCTGCACTGGCATAAATCACAAGTAACTTTGATGAAGTTGCATGCGTTACTTTACATCACACGGACTGAAAAACACGCCTGAGCTCCATACGGATGGTTAGGCACTGAAAGAAAGCCATTAGGACAGGGGCAGGATTTCATACCCTTTGCTTTTAGGTAAGGGAATAAGCACGAGAAGCTCTGCTGCACCAACGCTCCCAAGGCTTGCAGCCTCCATCAGGCACTTGCCGCGGGGAGGTTGGTGGTAGTTGTAAGAAAAAAATAGGGGGGAAATCATCAAGTTTTCTTTCTTGTTTCACAATGATGCCAAAAAGGCAGCTTCAGTGTTTTTTAAAATTAATAGATTAAAGCAAGAAATAAATAAACAAGGCCCGTCTTGTCTTGGTTTTGTCAGAGCGCAGCACGCACTGATGAGATCAGCCAACTGATGACTGCTCCAATACTCCCTCATGAATGATTTTCATCCTGGTTTTCACCATTATTTACCATTTTATTGACGCCGATGTAACAGAACTTCCTGACCAGCTTTAGGAAAAAAGAGAATGTTTCAAGTGAATGTTCAAAAGCCTCCCGAATCCCGCCACCAGCGTGCTGCAGGAGGGAGCACAGGTAAATCCTCCACTCAGCCCGCCTGCTGTGTGGCCATGCCCTGGAGGACAGCAAGACCTCAGGCTGTGCATCTCTGGGAACTATAAAAAATACCTGAGCCTGTGAAAAGCTGAAGAAAAAAACAACAAACCCCTGTAAAAACAACAACAACAACAAAAAAACATAACTGAAAGTTTTGAATCAATTCACTTTACATCTCAGTGGCCTCTGAATGGGCTGCGCTACCACTGCCTGTCCCGTGGGCAGAGATGGGAAGATGTAACTGAAATTGTGGTGCTTCATCAGATAGGAAGGAAGGGGAGAAACTGGAAGACCAAAGCACAGAAAATGAGGCGGAAAAGCCCTGCTAAGTGACGGACACTAACTCTCATCCAGTCCCAAACCACAAGGGCTCTGGGCCTCAGCTCGCACACAGCGTTGCGATTCATTGGCTTACGGACTCTGAACATCCAAAAACATACACAAAGTCACGAGAACCAGAGCTACGGACATCCAAAACCAGACATATACATACATATACACAAACGTAAATATACACTAAGTCAGGAGAACCAGGGCTCTGGTCTTACAGGCCACCTCTGAAGGAGCCTAACGTCTTCACATTGCTCGTGCAATTCTATCAAATCCTGCTTTTAAGAAGTGCAGGAAAAAAAAATAGCCTTTGGCCTGAATTGCATACTTGAAGGGAATTCCCAAAGGCTGACGAACGCTGAGCAACCACGTCCCAAAGAGTGAACTGCGAGCTAACGGGGCTGAGCCCCCTCGGTCTTTGGTGCTGGCGTGCAGGAAGGCTGCAGCTGCAGAACCGTGCAAGGCTTACGTCTACTGTGACACGGGGGGGTATCAGAGCCAATATATAGATATTCTAACATGGAACTATTTTAAAAAGCAGACACTGAATGCGTGGAAGTGAACCCAGCACCAGATGTTTCCAAAGCGGAGCTTGAGGTCAGCCTTTCACCAGGGGCTTGCTGCCTTGCAGCTGCCCTCACCCGAGGGG
The DNA here is from genome assembly GCF_011077185.1 of Oxyura jamaicensis. Classification (NCBI taxonomy): domain Eukaryota; kingdom Metazoa; phylum Chordata; class Aves; order Anseriformes; family Anatidae; genus Oxyura; species Oxyura jamaicensis. The sequence continues at coordinate 37,201,121 of NC_048899.1, read as the reverse complement.
CTCCGGTGGGCTCAGGCTCTCCCCTCATGCCAGCCCCCGGCTCTCAGCAATTGTTTTTTTTTTTTGTTTTTGTTTTTTTTTCAAGCTCTGAAAATGAGCAGGGTTTATTAAATATACAGTGTATTTGTAATTAAGCAACCATTGTTGAAGTAATGAGATCCGTGAGATCTATTCACATTTCACCCAAGTACTCTTTTGTAGCCTGGCTTATTAAAATACCAGCTCAGAGATCAGTCACACAAACCTCACCTTTCACTGCTCAAATCTGTTGAGGCCTCGTCTCCAAGCTCACAAAAATGGTTTTGACCATTTAAAAATTGCCACGTACAAGAGAAAACACTCTGCATCTACACTGCCATTCATCCAAGCACCTAGTGTATCTGAAAATATACTCTCAAATGTCATTTGTTTCCCAAGTCATGAGAAGATGGCAGAACTCTTACTTTACTAACCCCAAACTGCAGCGGAGTGATTTAGTGACCTCCTGGAGTTCCCTGTACGTTGGTGATAGAGATGGAAGCAAAACGCAACATTTCTGGCAATTGTCATCTTGTCGTTATAACACTGTGAAGATGGTTCGAAGCCTTCCGAAAACGTGAAACCACGTAAATCACGAGAAGTGAATGGAAGGAATAGAAATACTGCCTAGGTTTTATTTTGGGGTTGAAGATAGAAAGCAGAAAATTATTTTTTGTAACTGCGCAACTATTACTGTGCTTTACAGAGCGATGTTCTTCCTCTTCTGTTTAGATGGCTCCACAAATACTCACCTCCGATTCGTGGCAGTTGATGGCCCTCTAACAGCCCTTTATAGCTCCAGGGCAGCCCATGCCTCTAACAGATCTGTAGAGAACCGATGTTATAGTAATAATTTTTCTAAACATAGAACTGAAGACTGAAGGAAGTCTATTACAGAACCGTAGATATAAACCTTTGCTTTATGAAAGGCTATTTCCTATCGGTACTCACATTTACAACTTAGGGAGGTGTTACAAGTGGACTGAAGTTCTATTTTTGGTAAGAAAACCATGTTCTGACATTAACTATTATAAAATAATTAGTGTTCTTGTGCTTTCAGACCCCGTATACCAGAAATCATGCCACTGAACCCAAACTGAACGGACGCTCCACAGCACACAAAACCCTGACATCTTTTCAGAGACTATCCTTGAAAGCAGAAAAAAACCAGCAGCGTTGAGCCTCCATTGTTTGAAGAAAGACTCTTCTCCAAAATTAAATTAGAAACATTTTCGGAGAGACACGGAATGCTAGAAATTTCAGGATGCATGAATCTGTGGTGATTACGCAGCAGAAGAAAAGCAAATCCATCTCTCTTCAGATATGCCTCTCGTTTTATTTTCTGTCTTCTTTTAAGAACAGAAAAGGCAATCAAATGCAACAGAAAAATTGTATTAATTGCCTGATATTGCAAGGGTTTCCATTCAACAGTCGCTTTCCATTCATTTAGCTTAATTACTCAGTGCAAACTGCAAAGCTTTCTAGCATGTTTCAGAAACCAAAAGGCAGAGTGCTACGGTTTTGTAGGAAACCGGGCACCAGAAGAGGAGGGCTGCAGGGATATCACTAGAGCACCAAAATGCCCCCGATAGCACCAGTAACATGCAGCATTCTGGATAGCAACAGCCCTCTAACCTCTAGGCAGACTCTCAGGAGAGCTCAGTACCCTGTTGTGCCAGATGACTTCCCTACCTGACATAAAAAACAAAACCAAAAACCTAAAAAAAAAACACAAACATGAAAGGAAGAGGCACATGGGGTCATGGCACTGCAAGAAATAGGATGGCAAAGGCAGCTGGAAGGCAGCGTGGTGTGCGCACATACAGAGCTCCTGATGCGTGGCAGGGGATTCAGAGCAGGGCACTGCTAAATCCTCAAAAAGCATTCCAGGTAGAAGATGGAAAATGGAAATTCTCCCCCTTACGTCATCAAATGTGTAATTTTTTCCATTCTCAGTTATTCACATAACGAAACAGAAGCGAAACTGAAAGAGGAGACAGTTACTAAGGCGAGAGCCACTGGGTTTCCACATGCATCATACTCGGCGCTGTAGGAACGGGTGAGCTGCTCTGCCTGGATAAGGGTACTGCCGAGGCTGAGGACTTCCTCTGAGTTTGCACAAGCTTGTGTTCTTCCAGTCATTGCAACTGCCTTAAAAACATGTTTCTGTGTAAAAACACTCAGTTTATATACATTGCAAAAAGTCTTGGTGAAACTGAAAAATTCCTGTCTTGGGAACTCACGCAGAGCATCCGCTTCAAAATGTAACACAACTGAACTAGCTGGCTTGACACCAGCAGGTAAAACTACATGGGTGTTTCCGTGAACTTGTAAATACCTTAATTTTAAAGAAAGGAACCAGAAGGAAGGAAGGGCATTGAAACATGCTACAATAAAACCTGAGAACTGCAGCCAGCAGGATTTATTTCTGCATGTTACCTTCAATAGGCAACTGCTAATAAGAGCGTACAGTTTCCCAGATCAGGGAGTATCTTTGCCTACATTTTATCATTTCTACTTTTCCAACAGATTTCTCTTTCAACAGAACTCCCAACTTACTTTACAAGTGCTGCCAAACCCTACAAGTTTTACCAGATGCATTTCTTTGTATTAGGAGGGCACGTTCAAACTGAAATCGAGTAAGACTTTTTGTAAAGATTAAAATGTTTTTAATGTGCGTATGCAAATACATAAGCCCCCTCTGACAGCCTCATATATACCTATTACTCCGTCTGCTTCCCCTTTCCCCTGACGTCTGGAAAATAGGATGGAAAATAGAAGGGCCGCCCACCTCCTGAGGCAAACACGCTACCAGCTGCTGCCAGGGATACCGAAGAGGAGGCACCGCAGGTTCTGACAACGGGAATAAAAACAAACATGAAAGGTAAGGAAAAGCAGATGAAAGCTGGGGACATGCCCTAAATACCAAAACCTTTCATTGTCTGAGTGCTGCTTTGAAAAAGACCCCTAGAACACAGGAAAGGTTTTTCTAAAGACGAGGAATAGCTCTCAAAAGCAGGAATTAAACAGGAAATGACAGGAGAAAACAATTCTCTAGCTGGTCAGGTAAACCGGTGTATGCTTTGGGTTTGCTTCCAGAAATGCTAGAAAACAGTTGGGAAAGTGATTTTTTTACCCTGCCGTATAAACTAAAATGTATTAACGTATGTATTTGGGTATGTTTATACATGGCTATGTTAATACATATATGCCATATATACGTGAACGTGTAAACATCCACACGACATTTAAGCTCGACGTACAGACCGTATTTACCATTCCTTTTTCCTCTACTAACAGAAGAAAGACTTGCGGCCCTCCCCTAATTACAGGGCTTTTAAAAGCGCATCCGAGTATCCCGTTCTGATTGATTACTATCAGGAACCATGAGCATCATTTTCCAAAACTTCATTTCTTCCTTTTGCCAAACTTGGATCAGCTGCTACTTAGCTGATGATTCAGGAGCGCCCACAAAAGGCAGCAGTAGCAATTTAGTTACGTGGGGCTAATTTAATAAAAAATACCTTGCAAGATGATTGCATTACTACCAGAAAGGAATCTATCTTCCTTTCCAACCATGCATGCCGTATGCACAGAGCAGTCCCAGGGAACCTGCACATCACTAAGAAACTTCAGAATACTTCTCAAATGCAATGATGTCATTTTTTTAAGAAGTGAATTTATTTGAAGTTATGCTTGTATTCTTCTCTTGCTTAAATACAAGATAAAATCCTACCTTCTTGATTTTTTTTTGCTAGACAGACTTGCTAGACACATTTTAAAAAAGCTTTAGTAGTTCTGGTTGTTTTTAAATAATGGAAGTCGTAATTCTGGATGGACATTGTGTTTTTTTAACCACATTTCCCCTCCAATACATTTGGCTGCCAGCTTAACAACAGCATTTCAGCGTGTCAAACCTCTTGTGCCATTTAATCAGCTTAGTTGGGCTGTAGATTTGCAATATTAACGAAGTGGACTTGGGCATCAGGCACGGCGCACTTGTTGCTCTACGGCTCCGGCTCGGCACCCAGCCTGACTTGCGCTGCCCAACACCTCTGGTTAAGATGCGTTCAGTGAAGAACTCATCTCTATCCTTCTGCAGAGAAAAGATCATCTTCTATTAAAGGCCCTGGCGATGTAGGCAACTTCTGAATGGACCTTCCAGCTCTGAAGATGCCTCTAATGCAGCTTTAAAAATTCCGGCTTTAGCCTGCTGTTCCTTTTGATATTTCTGCCTTTATCAGTTTGGTCTCTGTCATTACTCTTTCCATCTTATCATTGCTAGAGAAAAGCTTTCACAGAGGCTGCCTTATTCCTCCAAAGGCTTTGAGAAGCACCTCTGTGTGTCAGTGGCACTGTTATCACACGGCGCCATCTCCACAACAGGCGCATGGACAATTAAGTCAGAAGCAGATAAAAGCAATATTCCCTTCCGACTCGCTTGAAATGGGGTTTGGAAGTTCTTTGTAAAGAAAATGACCTTGTTAATTTTTAAGACACCCCCCAGGAGAACCACAATCATCACTTCCCTGTCTTACAGTCGTCAGGAGGAATTACAAGGATTATGTTGCTTAACTTCCTTGGCATCCAGACGTATCAGGTATGCAGTTTGTCTCTTCGCAGTCTACCAGCAGAAGCAGCATTCATAGTAAATGCTGTTTTATGGAAGTAATTGATAAGCCAGGTTACTCTCCAAGAAAGGGAGATGAAGTGTCTGCATTCCAGCAAGGCCCTCTTGGGGCAGCAGAGAGGCGTCGGAGCCCAAGGAAAAGTGTTTTAAATCTTAACAAGATTTAGCTATTTTTGTTACGTGGGGCAAAATATCACGTAACAGCTCTTCTCCGAATGCGGAGAGAAAATACGTAGGAGGTTTGGAGGGAGGCTGGTCTCCAGTTTCAGCCAGGCTACACTGCTTTAACCGGCTGGTAGCGCACAACCCTCGCATTACTGAATTCAGCCCAACACTGCTCTAGCTCAGAGAAGTGAAGGAAGTACAGAGAAAATAACCTACATTTACCGTTATCTTACTGATAATGAAAATAAGGTGACACCGATAGCTCTGATGATTTCAAATAAATTTAGAAAAAACTCTCGTCTTCAGCCTGATGGAACCAACCTGAGGAAATTCTGCAGGATCCAGAGCATACATCCTCTCACCCCACCAAAAAAAAAACAACACAACTGGAGATAATGCTACAACTGGTTTTGCTTTTCTAAAAGGAAAGATGTTTCAGACATCAAAAGCTAAGTGAAGAGTATCTGTGTCAAAATATGATACTGTTAAAAACCAGCACTTATTTAATCTATTACGCAGTTTAAATTCAGGATCTGGGTTTGTTATTTCTTTACCTCCTGTTAGCGGTTAGCAGACCACAAATACACAAACACTGCTTGCTTTTTCAGAATGACTCTAATCTCAACTAAAACAGCCCAAATTACTGGTGGAATCACCATCTGCGTCCTGCTGATGGTACAGAAAGCGGCAGCGCTTCTACAGTCAAAAAAGAAAGCAAAACTCCGAGAAGAGCTTCATTTCTTCCTCCCTTCTTCTCTCACTGCAGCCCAGTTTTTAACCCCTCTCTTTTCACCCTGTTTGAAACCTAAATGCTGAACTATCTAGATCTTTTTATTCCAGCCAAATGGCACTGAAGGTAGTGAGCAGAGACCTCCTAACATCGACTCGTTGGCACCGCGAGCTCCCGATGGCAAAGATTGTGCCCTCGGCTCTGTAGGGCTGCGCAGAATCCAGCCGTCATCACGGCGGCTCCCAGGGCTGCAGAGATTCACATTCATGCCTCAAAAATTTAATACATTCTTTTATGTACCCATATGAGATTATTTTACATTGAGTGGTTAAGCTGAAGGAAAGAAGCAGGAAAAAAGGAAAAATGGATAAAGAGCCTTTGTCCTAAACCTGTTTTTTTCTTTGCTTTCTTTGGAAGACTCATCTAAAAAGCCACTAGTGTTGCAGAATGCTCTTTCATGACATTTAGCCTTAATCTTCTCTCTCTTCATTTCACTGCTTTATTTCTAGCTGTAAGCCCCTACGCTACCCCAAATATTTCCTTTTTATCTTTAGTTGTTTACAATTTCAGATATATGGAGGCTGTTAAGTCTCGCCTCACCCCTTCTCTTCTCCTTCCTACACCATTGTTTCCTTAAGAGACCGTTCAGGTGTCTTTGACAAATAAGGCACGGCACCATTTTAGCCCAGAAGTAGTAATCCTAAATCATCTGCCCGGAATCCCTCCGAGTGAATGGCCACACAGACACGGCTGTAACTCACGCAACCGGTAACATCCTTTTAGGACCTCAGTGCAAGGCACTGAAAATGTTCGTATTTGTGCCCAGCTCTCACGCCCCGTGATGTACGAATGAGGCCGTGGCACTAAAAGTCTAAGAAAGCAGGTGTTTTCTGAAGTCTTCTGAACCTAGTAGCCTGCGTACAGAAGATAAATGCACACATGGAAGTGTACGCAAAGTAACGAAACAAAAAAACACCACCAAAACACTATTCACAGAAATTCCAAATGTTTTTGTTGTACGCACTAAATATATGATATGGTTTTACAAGAAATCACCCTTGATACAGGTCTGTAAGTTGATATCGTAGCAATACAGCCCAACATTTTTGATCATGAAAAAATAATTAGCACAGAGTAGATACAGCTGTATGATCAAGCAGAAGTTTAGCCCGATTTTGGGCATTTTCACATTAAACAAGCTGTTGCTGTTGCTGAAGGAAGCCATCCTACTCTCCCTGCTTTCGGCTCTTCACGTCACCCTTCCCATCACCCCAACATGAGCAAGGAACTGCGACATGAACTGACCCTTACAACCAGCCTGGTTTCGTCCTGTGCCAATTACAACTTGGATTAATTGCTTGATATAATTCTTCACATAAACTCTTGTGCTGACAAAAGGCAGGGCGTGATGACACTGCTTCAGGTAGCCCACCACCAGCAGAGCATACCGGGGTAAGCATAAGAAGGGGAGATGAGGCTGTAGGGACCAGAGCAGAGGTGGAGGAGGCCTTTAAGTACTACAGGTTCCTCACCATAGTACGTACACACAGGCTGAGCTCAGGCAGCACTCCTGGCCTACAGACTCCTGTGTCACGCCATGGAGAGCCTACACGTGCTGCAGGCTGGAAGCACAGCTCCCTTGGAGGTTAGGAGGGCTTCTGCAGGTCTCCAAGTCCCACCTCCTTCCCAAAGGAGGTCCAGATGGGTCAGGATGTGCAAGGTGCCGACCAGCCAAGCTTCACATACCTCTGCAGACACAGATTTTACAACTTCTCCAGTGACCAACTACCCTCACGGTGGCTTTATCTCCCTTACATCTAACCGGAGCTCTCCTTTTCCAGCCCTTGTCTGTTGCCTCTCCTCCTGTAGCGGCAAGACAAGCCTGCCTCTGTCTTCTCCAACCATGTAGAAATGCATTTTATAACGACAACCAGCTCTCCACTTCAACTGAACAGCGGCAAACCCGTAAGTCTCTCTTCTGCTCATCCCGCAGGTAGAAAATGGGCCCCATTTACTGCTGAAATGAAGCCTGAACAAGCAGAAAGGCTGTACATGAGGTGAACAGGGGAAGTTTAATAAGTCTCCTTAAATCCAACCAATGGCTCCATTTCGACGTTTCAGCTGCTCGTTCCACCGCTCGGCCCAACTACACCTTAGCATGCAAATAATTAGCTGCTGCTGCCAGCTCAGCAGGGGGAGATTTAAATCTGGATTTTCTTACTTCATAACTTCTCATTTCTTGGTTGTCAAGGCCCAAGATACTCTGAATTCTGTGTACTGTAGGAGCAAGAGATACTGCCAACCCATTTTTTTTCCAGATAAGGAAATATTTTTTAAAACGGTGTCCCTTCAGGCCGTTGAGGTTACAGAGTCCCCACCATGGCCCATGCTTCCTCTGCAGCTGTGGGGCTCTTGCAAGGCACCGAGCTTCGCTGGCCTCTCGTCCTCGCAGTCCGGCTGGGCACCCGCTGTGCTCGGGCACTGAAGTGCTCCTCACGCCTCTCCTACTCTTTAAGGGCTTCAGGCCTGCTGCAGTCATGTTCTAACACCTTTGGGTGCGCTGTCATTCAGGACCCAGTTCACTTTGGGTTGATGTTTAGGCAGTGTCTCCACAGGCCTCACTTCCACAAACCCACGCAGCGTTGCTGTTCAGTGGCCGTGCGATGAACCCCAGGGAGCCAGGCCGAGCAAGTCATCTGGCCAAAACCTACCATTTTTTTTTTGGCCAGGGTGAGTTGGTGGGAGAGAAGAGGGCAAATAAGAGCTTTTACTTCTTTTCTGGCTATAGGAGCACGAGCACTAACGCAAAAGGATCCAGTAGGGACAGAGGCAGTCGGTTCTCACACACGGTTGTTCGTCCTCTCTGGTGATGCCTCCCGACTTCGTGCGTCAGGACTGCCATTTTATCGGTGTCATTAACACAAATACTTAAAATAAGCGTTACGGCTGTCCTTGAGAAACTCTGTTGTTAACTTCACGGTACCTTGCCAGGTCCCCTTCCAGCCACACTAACAGCCAGCTTTAAAGAGCCACAACGGGATGGATAAACCTTGTAGTATTTTCTACATTCTACAGCTTAGCTACAGCTTCTAATATGAAATTGTATCACAACGTTTCACTGAAATATTTTACAAGAATGGCACCATTCTTAGCTGAATGGGAATTCCCCATGGAGAACAACATAGTCTAAAATAGCTCCAAACGCAAATCTGTCATTTTTCTCCCTGGGTGCTCTCATCTGCCGCCTTCTACATCACCAGCACGCACTGAACCCACTCGAGGTTCCCAGAATGCCTCCTCCCAGATTCTTCCCCATCACTTCCCATCAGGCATGTCCCAAACATCTCAAGAATATCGGCTCACCGTCCCAGAGGGGCTCACATGAGGCACTTCATGGTGGGGGGAGGCAAGAGGAAAACGAAGGCTCTGTGCTCATGGCCACTCCTAGGCTCTGCTTCCTTCATGATGGGATTTTTAGTATGCTCGTCTGCGTACTGAAAACCTCCTGCCTGACCTCAGGAACACCAAGTCAACGATGTCCCCATACCCTTAAAAACAATATGCTGAGTGATTGCATCCAGAAGGCTGCCATAGGGTGCTGCAGAGGACAGAAACAGTAACGCCTTCAAAGAGGAAAATAGTTATGGACTACAGATCCTCTAGTAACTATAAAAAGCACATGCTCTGAGCACAACCTCAATTTCTGGAAGCCTTTGCCTCTGACAGCACGGTATATCCGAGGTTCTGCCAATCAACGGAGCGTACCTCTATACGTCCACTTTTGCCGAGCGTCTTCACAGCCCAGGAGAGCTGCGAGCCCCTTCCCAGCCACAAGGATCTGGGTGACGCAAAGGCTGACAGCCCGAGACTGAGGTCTATGTTCAACCTAGAAGTCTCACTGATCTTCTGACTTCTCTCCTCTGCCTCTTCTCTCCTCTTCAAGCTTTGCTTTCCTGCCAGCACAGACCCAAACTGATCTCTTAGCTCTTAGCACAGCTGTTCTGGCTCCTGATATGTCTTCATCCACCCACCCCCCAAATTACACCAAATTCATTTTCACCTGTGCACTCCCTCTAATTTCTCTTCATCATCATTTATTTTCTCATTCCACATCAATAACAATCTCATAAGCCAAAAATATTATGACTACCTCATATTAATCTGGTAATAGTCCCTCACATTACGAGTCTCTTGGCCTAATGCACTTTCAGTTCCCGTGTTCAGTGTGATTTTATCTGCTTTCATCTCCTCCGTAGTTAATTGGTTGTACTACAGGTGGAAGCGCAGAAGTATGCCCAATCACCACTCCTGCATGTCAGTGTAGTACACACAGCATTTATTTTCCTCCCCAAAATTGTTAAGTGAACTTGCATCAAACAGATACCGGGTTCTCACAAGAAAAGTATAAATAAGGTAAATGCAAAAGAAGAAAGAAACATGGCAAACCCAACCCAGACAGCAGCAACAGAACCGCAGGACGCTCTCAGTCTGCTGCCAGGGAGAAAGCTCGAATGGATGGTACAAGTAGTTCACGTCACTACGTCTGCCTGCAAAACCTTGGCCAAATTTGGCTTCGCATGCTTATTTTAATCTCCTAGTCGGTGTTTGGCAAATACTGCTCAGAAGAATAAAACTCTTTCACAGGTAAATCAGATATTGCTTGGTTAAAGGTCTGTGCACTTGCTGGCAGAAGTTTTGCAAAGCTAAGATGGCTTGAGGGATGAGGAGAAGCAAGGCTTGACCCCAGCTACACAAAGAGAACAGCAAATTCCATTAAAATGAAGAAATGGTGATATTTGAGGACCAGAGGGCTATTTTTTTTTAATTATTTATTTTTTAAATAGCCAGAAATTTAGGTCATGGATTACCCTCTACTCCCTGATAAAGCAGGTCAAATTTTGAGGCCCTGAGCTCAGGGATGTCACAGCACTTTGGTGGTGCTGCTCTGCCTCAGGACTTACAGCCACAGCCCATCAGCCCTCCCGTAAGGCTGGCTAAGCCCCAGACAAGCTGCATGACTTAGAATAACACAACTGTAGGACAGGACAGTTAAATATTACACACGTAACGTAAAAACATTCAACACAAGTAAAAGATTCACGCGTCAACATTTTTCTCGTTGAAAGCACAATATAGTTATTATTTCACCAGGTAAAACAAGTTTTGTTCACCTTGAAATGGAGACACAAACTTCAGTTTCAGTCATTAGAGTACTCGGTAGTTAGAGTACTACATTTTATAACCTCAGATTGAACTCTGTGATTCTTTACAGGAGCAAAACCAACCAAAAACCACCCAAACCAACAGTGAAAACAAACAAACAAAAAGTGCAAAGAAAGGATTTATTACAACTTTTAGAATAATTATGGACTAAAGGTTGTATTACATTAGTACGTTTGACATCATAGAGTTGATAAAAATATGTAAATATGCATATGGAAAATGTGTGCTTGAACTTGTAAGCAAACAAGCAGATTAAATAATGGAAATAAAAGAAAATATATTCATTAACGTTAGGTGTATATCAAACAATAGGTAAAAATCTAACTGAGGTGTTGAAAAAAATGGAAAGTGAATATGCTCAATGTCAAGGGTTTGAGCATACAGTGAGGGTAGCACATAGGGTATATGAGGAAAAATAAATTACAAATAGGCAATAATAAAGATTATCTAGTAGTGATACTGAATTGCTAGCGTAGAAGCACAACTGACTTACAAGACTAGATGTAGTAACTATTTTTTGTATTTATTAAAGCTTCAGAGACCACAGACAGATGCTGTATACACACTAGGTATCTCCACAATGGGGATTTCAACGAGAAGTTATAGTTCGGATGCAAACGAAGAAGTTTCATAAAAGGCTGCAAAACATGCATGGCAAGAAAGAAGACCTCAGGAACAGGCAAACATTCCCCAAGCCAAAGTTATGGAGCAGTCACTCATCAATGGCCAAGAAGCTGCTGAAACCCCAGAAATCGAACCTCTTGTCGAAAGAGCCTTGAAAATTCCCAAACCTGAGACCCAGGGGCAAGCCCCCACGGGAAAACACACAAAGAACCATACAAGACAAGCTCCTCCTCATCGGTAAGGTAAGAGACAACCAAGTGCAACTTCTGCTGCGTTTTCACTACCGTCATTTTTCAAAGCAAGTTAAATCCTTGACGTGCTGGCCTATGAAAATGCCTTCAGAAGAAATGAGGAAAAGGCAGCAGATCCCCGTGCCACTCGCTGCCTACCCTCCGGACATGTGGGAAGGCAGAGCTGACCTTTCTGACACAGACCAGTAACAGCAGCACCATCCAGCCTGACTCTGGGCTCCCTTACCTTAAAAGCTTCAAGCAAATACAGGTAACTGTACTTCCACCTCGAGCCACAATTTCTGCTATGCTGAGATCACACAGAGAGATCAGTCCCTGCAAACTGTCAAGGGGAGCAGAATATTACTTTCATCGTATTTCAATAAATTATAGCTTCAACGGGGCTCGGAAGGCTGGGAGCTTCACAGCAGCATGTCTGAAGCACTTCTGCATGCAGCGAAAGCAGATGAGGGCAAACAGGGTGTGCACCTACAGCAGGGGGGGCTCCAGGTGTCACCCACCAGCACGGCCCCAGGCTGGCAAACGCTCCGCTTTGTGGATGGGGCAGCAAGTCTCAGAGAGGCTCCTTTTCCTTTAGATGCAATTTCTCACACTTTGGAAATGTCCAAGTAAGCAAATTTATATTCCTGTCCCACAACAAGGAGTTTCAAAATACGGAGAAATACCTTATTTCTAAGTTTATGATTGGAATTTAAAAGCCAAAGCTCGTCTAAGAATTCTTTGGCTGTACAAGAAATCTTGTCTTTAGTCAATGAAAAGTTCAATGAACTAATGAGTAGCTTTCTTCTGAGTTGATACTTGAAATTTGGTAATCAATTTGTGATTTGCAAAACATATTTTGCAACAAGGTTGCCTTCAAAAATATACTTAAGAAATGTGTAAGTTTTCAGGAAAATAGCCCAGATAGACTCTCTTCTGCATCAATACAACTTCATTTCTGAGAAAACAATATTGTATTTAACTTTCAAATATGTGAATTTCAATTACAACTTTTCAGTATTTTTTTTCCTCTCCAAATTATGAAATTAATGATCTGAGAACCTGATGATGGTATTGGAAAGTTTAAAAGACTCAAATTTGTTTGGATCAAAGCCTCCACAGGTCATATTTGAATAACACGCAAGTTTCCACTGTTTGCACTGGAATGAAAACAAACCAAACCAACCAACCACCCAACAAACAAAATCCCCCAAAGTCAAAGGGCCGGGATTTTTTGGTGTTTGCGCCAGTATGTGAGTATGCTCCTCTGACTGTATTTAGTTACCACAAAGATATTTTAATAATCTGCTCTGATATTCTTTAACATTGCCACTTTTGAAATGTTATCATATGTGAGAAGTTAAGTGCATAGTTATTAGAAACATGAAAGAAACAGATTCATATTTATAAAAATGGAAGTTACGTTTACAGATGCATCATACGCCATTTATTCTGACATGCAGCCACAATTAAAGTCATTCAATCCTGTGAAGCAGAACGGCCTTCACATAAAATTCTGAAGGACCAAATCTGAATTTATCCAGAAAAAAAAAACAGTACTTTGGTGAAGTACATGTAGCACCACACGACGGGGCAAAACCAAGCCCTCCCAAGACTCCTTCTCCTCAGCATAACGCGGTGTGGTACAAGGCCATGGAGGCACAGGAGCAGTTCTGCCCTGTATGTGGCTGGATGCAGCCCTGTGATTGTAATTACAGATTTTTCTTTTATCACTGAACATTTTAATTACTTTTACCAGAGAGTTAAGAAGGAGAACCAAGGTGGTATCTGCAGGCAAAATCTCTCTTGGCCTGCTGAGCGCTGACTGGGCTCTCTGCCCTGAGCCGGGATGGACGTGCTTTATACAAAGGTATATTTTAACAGCTTTGATTAAATCATCAATGAGCTCTGGAAAAGGCCCCATTTCAGTTTGTCCAAGCACACTGAAGACAAGCTGGGAGGAAAACTCAGTGCCTTCAGCCCAGTCGGCACGTTCCTGCCGTGGCCTCTGCCTGAGGCGCCTGTGGCATGGCGCCTGGCAGCCATGACGGCCACACCACCGGCACACCTCCGTGCCTTCAGCGCCTGCTGGGCTAACCATCATGGTGAGGAAGGTCGCTCCAAGAAACTGAAGTAACGTTTTCTGTCTCGTCCCTTGTAGATGATGGTTTCAGAGCTGAGCAGGTCCATTTCAAACAGAGATCAGACTGGCCTTTAACTGGTATCCCACACAACTCATGCCATTAGCTGCTGCCTGAACAAGGACACTGACTGTTTTTAGGGAGAGTCGACTTACACACGTATAATTTATTTACAGAAACAAATATACTTTCTAAATTCTGAGATGTTCAATTCTGAGGCTGTTCAATCTAAATAAGATCCTATTTCAGTCTCCTAAAGTAGATTCCCATATCGCTTTTATATCTGTCCAATTAAAACTGCACAGAAAGCTGTATGTTTTCAAAACAGAATTTTTAATGGTGCTTTATCATTAGTGATAAATGAAGCCACAAAAATAACTACAAACTTAGTCTGTACACTCTGTCTAGTAAAATCCTGTTATGTATATAATTTGTACCCATGGTAGCTTGCTTTCTTAAATCTGAAAAAAGGCTCCTTTTTGGTATTCAACTGGAACAAATATGAACTTGTAAAACTTCAGTATATTGCTACTTACAATTTTTTTTAAACCCGCCAGTATTCCCCAATATTATAACACAGTGAGATAACAAAGACATTTGAGACAAAGTCCTGAGTTGAAGGCTGAATCCAAGAAGCAAGTCTGGGAGCTGGAAAAACCCAGGTTTGGTACGGCAGCTGCGATAACAAATCCTCCTTGCTTGTAAGGACACTCCAACTGCTGGGGTGGGATGTGGGTGCCCCAGGTGCCAGCTCTCATGCCACAGAGGGATGAAGGCCGATGGGGGTGCAGAGGCTGGGCAGAGCTGGAGGACACGTTTGGGGGCACCAGCCACTGGGGACCAGGCACCCAAGCCCCCCTGCAGGTCTGTACCCCACTACCAAAAACCAAAGTGTTCTTTCTACTTTGCACATGATGGTAATTCTGGCAAAGAAAAGCTAACATTTTGTATGCGGATGTCAGATATTCAAAGCAGTATGCAAGAGCTGAGTCTTCTTAAATAAATTATTAAACTATTTACACTGACATTTACCACTATATTCTCAAACAAGCAGCTCTGTCACTTTTAGGGGTCGATCATGTTTTCGATAATGTCACTTTACCCAGGTTTTAGTAGAAGCTCAGCTCAGCACTTAATCCCTAACTTCTAATCATCTGCTAGATAAGATGTATACAAAACATCTATACAAACCATATGGTCCTGTGAAAACGTGGAACTGAACCGAACGAAATGCAAGCTCTTGCCTTTTCTGAACACATCTGTTGCTGTGGCTTCTGACAGGATAGCACCAAAAGGGCTCCCACATAGGCAGGACAGAAGGCAGGAAGTACTTTGCACATGCTGTGCGAGGCTGCAATTAGCAGATTCAGAGGCCACCTGTCACGGGGCTGAACGGCACACAATTCCGGGGCACAGAGCGGGGGAAGCAAAGCGAGGTTTCAGCAGACGCGAGGCATACCCTGCTCCCTTGCTGACAGCAGAGAAGCATCTCCGTCCTTCCCCCAGTTCCTTCCAGCACAACCAGCACACTTTCTCCCTACCACCTCACACGTGTGACATTCAGACAGTCCCGAGCTTGCACCACGACCTGGAGATCCTGAGCTGGAGGACAGAGCTGGATACCTCTCCTCAAGGCAAAGTATGCTGCACATAACCGAACCTTGTCTTCCTCTAATTAAAAATCCACAAACATGATGGGTCTTCTCTAATTACATAATCAAACAGGGAATTTTTACCATGACATTTTTGGTATCTGCAATGATGAACCTCTGCAATACACTCGGCATATGACAGAAAATCATTATGCAAGTTCAGAAGCGATGAGCTTCTACCCTTCTTGGCACATTTCGTCTGATAGCAGTCAATTTTTCCCCTCATTATAAATGGGAAAAGTAAGGATATCATGAAAAGGCCACTTAAAATCCAAACAAAATAAAGGAATGCAAATTTATAGTGGAGTTACACAACCGCCAGGAACGCTCTGAGCCTACTAATCTCTTTATTGCTTTGCATGTTCTCCTCTTTCCTTCAACAGTGCATATGCAACACTGAAAACTTTGGAAAGTGTATTTTAAAAGCTGACTTTGAATACTGTGAGCATGAGTCAGACATAATTTACATGGCTGAAATTTCACTAAATATCTTTGAAATTATACCACCACAAACCTCGTCAGGAATACTTATTTTCAGTTTCTCCCTGCACTCCAGTGACTGCGATCCTGAGCCCTCTCCCAACACGAATAAATTTAGCGCTCTGTGACGAGTGATGCAAGGCTCCCATCCGTTGTTTTTGAAGCACAGACGCAGAAGGGTGTGATCAATACAACAGCACATAGGAAGTAAGTGACAGCACCGAGAATACGGCTCAGCCATTTGAGCCCCAGACCTTTCACCGCAGGCCATATGCTCCCCTGGCATCCCAACACGGCTTCACAAACCAGACAACCTTTTCCCACCCTGACTTTGTTTAGCCAGACTGCTCCAAACACACCTCCTTTCTTCAATGAGCCACACAAACACAAGAACGTGGTCGCAGCCCCCTGATGTCTGTTAGGGGCACACTGAAGAAAAGGGCTGAAAGCTCCAAGAGAAAGAGAAGAAAAGAGCTATTCCGTGCCTTCTGGACGACCCCGTCAAGTCTGGGGGTTGCAGCAACATGGAGGACAACATTCAGCATGATTTGGGCCAGTATCAGTGCTATTAACTCACAAAACACCACTCCTCTTGCATACTGCCCACCAGCACTCTGAAAAGTAGAACCACAGGAGGCTTCTCAGCCTGCCACGCTTGCATCCCAGCAGACCGGGTAGCAAGGGCTTGAAGGAAGAATCGAGGAGAAAGAACTTCTGTCCCTCCCTGGAGGACAACTACAGGATTCAGCATTCCCAGGGAAGTCATGGAAGTGGGACAGGGATCCACTGCCCTCTAGTAAGGCAGGGACAATGTATATTCAGAAAACTTTTTTATTTTTAGAAAAGGTTATTCTCATGCTATGATAAATATGCCCAATATTTATCTCTACAGAAGAGGAAACCCAAGTAATGCAAAGGAAAAAAGATGTTTGTAAAGGATGACCCTGAAGACTCAAAGAAAGGGCAGAAAGATACTTTTATGTCCTTCTAAAGAACAGATGTGTTTTATTATCTACCGTAAGGTAACAATTAGTACAGGCAGACGTGTAGAGATCAGCATTCCTCATCTGATGACCACTCACCCTTCTGGCAAACTGAGTCCGCTCAAAAAATTACCAATTCCCTATCCTTTGACAATAGAAATCAGCATGCATTTTGGTTTTAAGGACATACAGACTGACCAACCTCTATTTTGATCCTGTTGACTTCAAATTTTCTTCCTTCTAACCCAATTAAACTTGCTTCTAGAGGTCTACTTTTTTCAGTTAAGATCCATCTTCAAAATACGTTCAAAAAAAACCAAGAGCAGTCTAAGTCCTTAGCCTAAGCATCAAGAAATATTTATTAATGCAAAAATATTTTCCAGAGATGCTAAGCAGTCTTACATTTTTCAAACTACGTTGATACCTGATATTGAGACAGCACAGTGATGATCATGCAAAATTTACTCTACTCTGCAAGTCTTTTCTTTAGACTTAGATCCTATAAAAAAACAAAAACAAAAAAGCAAAAAAAACATGCCCCTCCCCCCCCCCTTCATGTATCGCCTTATTCCTTGCCCTATTCACGGAACAAAAACGATGAAGAGCACAAAAAATAGCTTTCTATTAGAAAGAAATATTGTTTGTTAATTATTCTCTTATGAACAGAAGGATGTGCACAATTACAGCATACATACTTGTGTAATGTCTTGATTAAAAATGGTATTCAGTCCAGATTCATGGTTGTACTTCAAGAGCAAAATAGGAATACACCCTCGCCTTCCTCATACCAATTCACTTTTGTCCTTCTTGGCAGTTTTCAGCTGCTGATTTCCCCATTTCGCCCACAAATACAACATCCAACAAGTCGGCAGGACAACACGGGTGTAAGGCTGCTACCTCCCAGCTCCACTTCAGAAGTCCCGCTACGTTAGCCTACGAATTCCTGTTCCTTTCTGCTGCCGGTTTCCCCTTCCTGGTAGCCGCCCCACCGACGAACACAACCGTCTGCATCTCTTACAGGACTGGAGCATAGATGGAAGCCTGCTACTGCTCATCAAGTTGGAAACGCCTACCCAAGCCATATGCTCATATTCTTGCCACTTTGTCTTCCAGCTCTGGTCTAAGCAGCGGTAGCTAATAATACCCTGCGAAGACAGTAGTCATACTCCCTGACCTTCGAGAACACTAATTTATCCGTCTCAGCATTAAAACATCAACAGGAAGTTTTAGGAAAGCTCAGAACATTTGCACCTTCTCTTACGTACTTTATTTCTCACTGCATGCAGACGGTGTCCTTCCTTCAGCCCTGTAATTAATCTCGACGCGAGAACAGCTACGCGACACTTAAACTGCTATTGTTATAAGCGTTTACGTTGCTACGTATGTACACCTAAAAGGAGTTCAATTACTAAATGATAAGGGATGATTGTACAGCGGCTAGATATGGGCGATAAATCCTGCTTTTCAAAGCTGACATGAGATCTGAGTAACAGCAGGAGGATACACTTACCGTGCTGCCTTCCAAAATCTCTGTTCTCAGAGAATTCTTCAGTAGAGAAGTTACAACAACCTAGCATTCAGAGGCTACACCAGGAGCAGGCTCCTAATCCCAGCTCTGACACTGACTGTAGCAAGTTATTTAAGGTCTCAGCTTGCACTTGTCAAGTGAAATATTTTTGGTTTGATTCATAAATTACTACGAGGATGCACCCAATAGATTCAGCTTCGAAATCATTAAAACAAAAATCTATAGAAGATAAAAAAACACAAACAAATTAAGAGCTCCGAAAGCATCATAAAATAAAATAATTACAAAGGTAACAACCTAGGCTTATCAAGATGGAACTGGAAGAAAATCCACAAAGCCAACTGTAATCACTGTTGTTACCTTGTCCATGCGTTTAAAAACAAAAAGAAAGAACAAAGTGAGCACGCCTGGCTATCAGTTAACACCAGGAACAAACAAACCCTCATCCCTACTTTTTCAGGTAATAAAGGGAAACCCATGAGAAATGCCAAAAATGTGGAAGTTTCTTCTCATTTCAGCCAAACATACAGAAAGCAAAGAATGTAATGAGTTAAGGGTAAGAAATGCTTACTCGTGTTATGGTTAACACCAGCACTAACAGCAGACCTATCTTAAAGACACCAGGAAAAGTCATAAAATCCAGAAAAATATATGCATTAGCTGCTGAGGAAGGGAAGCTGCTGTTCCTACTCATACGTTCTCCAAACAGTATGAAGCTGAGATGACTGCCTTCATTTCCACGTTGCTGACAGAACTCTGAATTGAAAAAAAAAAAAGCACCAAAAACCATCCAAAAAAGCCCTGCTATGATTTTTTTCCTGCTGCTGCTTTTCCATTCAGTGAGGTTTGAAGCACAGCAATGAGTCTGTATCCTTGCAAGCATTACGTTGCACTGGCTCACATTTTAAAGGTTATCTTTACAACACGAGAGTTAAAAATTGATCTTTTAAAGCTAATATTTCCTCCTTCATGGACGGGGCTTCAGCTCATGAGAAATTCCACTGTTCGACAACAGGGAATAAGCAAGTACTTTTTTTGAGCTTCTGCTCACTTGCCCCTGCTTCCCATCCCCATTTTGTTCCCTTTTGTAAGGCAAAGACAGCCCTAGCAGCCCAACGTGATTTGGCCAATATGAATTTTAACGTGAGCACCGTTTGCTATGAATTTTGTCATATAAAGCATCATTTACATAATGTTTAATTAAGCACATGACTATGGAGAAGAATTCCGATCGCCTCTCTCCAATATTCCACAAAGCTATTTCTCCACTGGCACATCCAGATAATTTATGAAAACTTACAGTCAATTTATTCCATGTGACACTGGTAAACAAATTAATGTAGAATTTAATTGCCTTTGTCTCTTCAAGCTCAGAATTGCCTTTTAGTGATATTTATCTGAAATTATGATCCTCAAAGAAAATAAATTGTAATTGAGCTTATAAAATTGATCCTATTTAGAAGTTGACAACTGTCACAATTATTAATCCGAATGTTACTTGTCAGGGAAGAAGCATACTTGATCAAATGATTCTGCAAAGAAGGCTGCTTTTCTGCTGTCTCATGTTTCCTGCAGTATTGTACTTGCATACATTTTACCGCATTTATTTATTTATTTACTGCATTTGTATCAACTCCTCTCCTTGTTTCCTGCAGAGCATACCAGAAACCCTTTTAAAGCAGTATTTTTTCCCCGGGGAAACGCGCAATAACCAAACCTTCCTAGCACCTGATCTACAGCTAACACTGAAAAACAAACAAAATCAAAGGCAAACCAACCAACACACCAAAGCACCACAATCACTGTTACATAATGCATACAGCATCAGCCATATTATTACAAATCATTGAAGCCTCAACAACAGACACAGCACGCAAAAACTATCGGCAACACATCTGACTTGCATTTTCTAACGCAGAGTTTGGATCGCGGCACGCTGAAAGATGATGACAACGTGAGCCACGCATTCCTGAAAGACCTATACATTTCCAAAATTCCTATCCGCTGAAAACATCTCTCAGTTTACTGAATTTCACACAGAAAAGCTCTACAGGTATAAAGCACTTTCTCTGCTCAGATTTCTCCTCTGTGAAGTAGCTTTAGCACACACAAAAAAATAAAAAATGTGTATTTTAAATTGAAGATGCAAATAAGGAATGAATGCTCCAAGCAGGACGGAGTCAGGTTACAGGTTATGATTTTTACCTGAAGTCTTCCCTTCCTATTTGCTTATCTTGAGATTTGTAGCAACAAAATGCATTTGGGTATGGTCGTTAAAGTTTATTTTCTTTTCATTACAGAAATGTGCAGACTGGAGGATGGGAAGGGACGTAGGCAGACAGAACGATGCCTGGACATTTGCCACTGTGAATATGAATGGACTCCAGCAAAACCTAGTTATTTTTGCCTTTAACACACACACACACACTTCTTAGGACATAATTGCCAAAGCCTAAAATTACTGTGGACCTTACATGCGGGCGGGAGAAATGCATCCTTGGGACTTGCACACAGGGTCTTCAGAGAAGTCCACGCAGAGCTATAATGATCCTGGCCATATAAAACAGGACAGCTCAATCCTGCAGATGAATTTACCTATGCGATGATAATGGTACAATTGAACTTTCATAATTAAATATTTTATGAACACAGGTGTTCACTCTACTTTTCCAGTTTCCTAAAACCAGGAGAACACCATTTCTTTTCTTCCCCTTGCTAAAAATAGCAAGAATAAATTCCTCGTCTTATCAGACAAAGCAGCAGCAAGCATTTTCCTCTGATCTACGCTGGATTCACATTTACTCTTCCTTCTTAGGGTGGGGAGGGAGAAGAGGGAGGACTCCCTGGGCAGAGGAAATCAAACCTAAGGTGCGCCTGCTCTGCTAACACCAGGGTGTAGCTGCAGACAGACAGACATGACCTAGTTTTAATTTCACCAGCTTGGGTACAAACAGCAACGAAAAAGGCAGCAGCAGAAGCGCCTGCGAGAGTGGCTAGAGCATGTTGGAGCCTGTACTGCGTTTTGTACCCAGGCTAGCTGGGGTATGCCTAACCACGCTGCAGTCACACCTCGGAGGCCCGCAGCTCAACACCTAGGGCTGCACCTCCTCCCCATTGCCAGATGATCATTAAAAAATAAAAACGAAGACCTCACATAGCCAAGGTGGGCTTCAGGCAGGCAGAACAAGAGGAGCTCCAACCTGCCTTGCTAGCACGCTTCCTAGATGGCCGCTGAAGCGCTCAGCAGAAAATAGGAGATCAGCCCCTTAAAAGCTCGTGTCGGAGCTCTTCTTCCTGTTTCCCTTTGAGACTCAACTCTGCTCTCCATGAGCAACGACCAAAGCAGAAAGTAACGGGCAGATTTTTTTCTTTTTCCCTCCCATCCCCAACAACGATCCCATGCAAAAAAAACACATACTTGCTACCTCCTGCTAATGACTTCCTACTTACAAACATTAAAGAACACCAAGATGCTCGAGTCCTTTCCTCAAAGTATTAGCACTGAAGTTTCTGGGCCAGAAAAGTCACTAGGAGAAACAACAGGGAAGGAAGGATACCCAGAAGTTTGTGTAGGGAGAATTGAGTGAACCTCATTGCACGACTGGAGCCTACAGCCAAAAAGCTATCACCTGTGATGTGCTCCTAGTGGCCGCTCATCTCAGGAACCTCAACAAACAGATCCAGGTTGGGATGCTGGTAGAAAATTTAGCCTCGCTGTTCCTGAAGAAATGGGCTGGTTGGGACAAAGCTCTCCCCATTACTTTTTCCAACAAAAAAAGGTTTGTGTGCTGTTACACCAAAGCCTCGACAATTGTGTCTACGTTGGACAGCCCTCACAGGTTGTAGTGAGCCAGCATAAATTACTTTGATAACAGGTCTGAACTTTTTCAGCAGAAGGAAAACAAGCAAACTACCTAGGAGTAAAATCCATGAAACCTTATTTCTTACGGAGACAAGAGAAACCAATCGAGGTATGCTCCATCTCCAAGTATGTACAGAAAGTCCCCCTTCAGTCTCTCAGCCAGAGGTATCAGCTCTCAGTTTACTGAGGGACCGCAGTGGCCCCACGTGAGTAGTGTCCAGCTTTCCATGCAGCAGTATGGCTATGGCAAAGAATTGGATGCTCCAGGGAACAAGCAGCAGCTGTCAGGCTGTCTGAAAGGTTCTAGCACAAAACTTCCCTGGGTTTACAAACACCTCTTCCAAACACCCTCATAACGTCTCTTCCTCCTTCCAAGTTATTGGGTGTTCATGGTAAATTCATGATTGCGTGTCACACAGTACAGAACTCACCACTAACTAACTAACTACTAACTGAAAAGCCTTATCAGGACCCAAACGTACCTAAAAGCACTTTAGGCTAGCCTAAGACAGAAGCCCAGCCTCCTTTACCTATGAATTTCCAGGCACCGTGTGTCAGAAGAACCTACCTCACCCTCCACCGGTAGCATCAAAGACTTCCAGCAGGCAGGTGAACTTTGGCCGCTAAGCCTCACAAAGAGAACCACGAATACACATCCTGGACAATAAATACTACTGTGGGATGGAGAACCTCCCTCAGCTGGTTATAATTCCAGTTCTCATCTAAAGCAGGGCATTTGTTCTCCTCCTCATCTCACCAGACCAGGCAACGGTAACTTTTGACACCTCTCTTCACCAGGACTACTTTGCCTTACCTGACCAGCTTGCTACCAGCAGTAATTGTTACCCTGGGGGTGAGGAGCCAGCCATTGCCTCGTACATGCATTCTGATTCAAGAAAACTTTTCGCTAATACTTCTTCTGCAGGAAAAAGCCTTCATTTTAGAAAGAAGAGTTCCAAAATTGAGACAATCTACTTTAATGCCAGAAAATCTTCCTGTACTGTACAGAAAAAGGCAGAAGTGAATAATCTATGGTCTGTAAGCACACACATAAAAGAGCAAGCACGATACTGTCAGTCATCTCTGCCAGGACCGGGTCATCAGAGACTCTCCACCTTGATCACTGAAGCCCAGCAGGTGTCTGGGTGACCCTGGTGAGGTCCACTGCCCTGGATAAATGCTAACGTTGCATTTTCTTCTAGGTTCAGATGGCCGCTGGGGGCATCTTCCCTGCACCCTGCTGAATGCGGAGACAGCCAAAGCTGTTGTCCTGTCTTCTGGAAGAGAAGGCTGTGGATGGCCAGGGCAGGTGCAGGGAGGTGTAACAAGGAAGTACCTGCAGTGCCTGGTCTGAGACACACCAATGCCAATTTGGAGGCTGTTTTTCCAGGAGCTGATGGATGGCAAGAGGCTGCTTCACAGAAGACACAGCTCCTGATGCAGATGCTCGCCAGTTATCTGCTGAAGCCAAGTTTATCGAGTGGGTTTTCATTCAGAACTTACTGCTAGCGAAGCAGGTTCTAAAGAAGGACAGTTCAGAAGCAGCACAAATTATTTATGAGTATGGATACTATGTCTCTTGCAGGAGAGCACAATCATACCGTAAAACATTCCTAAATGATACCTAGAGACGCCAGCAAGAGACAATTCAGCCACACGCGTTTTTTCTTCGTGATGTCTAAAAACAGCTGCCAAAATCCAGAAGTTTTTAGAAGGAGATTTTTTTGGGGGTGGGGTAGGGAGAATAAGCATTATTTCCCCCAAATCCTGTTCACAGATGACTCCGAATTTACACAGCAGTGTGGTACATCAATCTCTGCTTTTGTACACTAAGGTTTAATGCAATGTTTTATGTAAAGTCTTGAATAACTTCTGAGGAAAAAAAAAAACAACGGTGACACTTCTCTTTTACTGACGGATTCATCACTGTATTACTGTGCTGCTGCATTTACTATCCTGCGGGTTACATTATGAAGGAGCAAAGCAGCCCCAGCCAGTAACAAGCCAGAAGCAGAGGGAACACATACCCAACACCGTCACAGTTGGCTGTAGGAACAACTTCCAGGCGTCAGGAGCTTCCTTGCAAGCAATCGCTCACCTTCACAGCAAGAGTCAGCTCAAATTTCTGCAACAGTTAGCAGCCAGCACTTACCGCGCTTCGGTTACTGTACTCATGCTACCCCAGTAAGCACAAACTTGCATATCCAAAACTGGAGCTCAGAGTAGTTTGACTGGCAGCTGATGAATTTTGCTAATTAATGTAAATTGTGCTAACTTGATACATTGCTTGTAGTTGAATTCCCATGTAGAATATGCCAAGAGCTTTACTCAGACATATTTTGCCCCAGATCGCGTATTGTCAGTAGGTAAAACAAAAGCACGTACAAATATGTGGTCTGGACTAATGATTTTTTCCACAAATGGCAGAGGGGAGGGTAATTTGTCACGTTTAAGTATTCCTACAGCGGTCGGCATGTTACAGCTTTTTTTAACCTAATTATTCCCCAGATCCTGTAATGCTCAAAACCAAATGCTCTTCATATGCACCTTTTCACCATTTTGCATGATCCCTAGAGTCAGCCAAACTCCAGCAGCCAGTAGGAGGGCCTACCATGCCAGTAGCACACCCAAGAGCTCTTTAGGGTACAGAAGGGTCTATGACTTTGGGAAAGACATCCGAATGATACAACCCTTTATTTAAGATGCTAACACAGATAGCAGGCTGATCTTACTGCTGTACAGCACCAGAAACGTGTTTGGAAACTGAAGAGCCTCCTCTGTAAGGAAATGACAAGCCTGCATATTCCTCCTGTTAGAGGGAACCTGGAAGGTTCCTCCTTGGTTTCTAAATCCAGACCTCAGGACCAGATTTGGCCTGATAGGTTTATGATCAGCAGCAATATGATTTCAGGCTGGAACAGCAAAACAAAACACAGAGCAAGTCACAGTGCTCCTGCAAGTCCTCTTTAAGGTCACCACCCTTAGGGACACAACCCAGGAGTCTGAGTCAGTGAGCCTAAATAAAAACCAGAGAAGCAGCCAGGGCTGCATCTGAGTAAGTGGTAACTGCAATCTTTATACCAACATGGTAAAGGAGGGGACGTGACTTCTGGTTTTTAAACAATAACATTACGGTTAGGAGGGATCTTGCATGCGAGGCACTGGATGGCTTTAAGTGCAAAGCTATCAGTAACGCTGTTTTACTGACCTCTGTAACTACTAAGGCGGACTCAATGCAAGGGCAAATGATTTAAATAGGTAACTATCGGTTGTTTTTAGGAAGTTTGCATTTATTAAAAAACCCTAGGAAACAACAACAACAAAGAAACACACAAAAAAAAGGCACCAACAAAAAACCAAACCCAACTCCCAGACTAGATTTACAGGTCCAGCAAGTACTGCTGCATATTTCTGTGAACTTCCACGCTCCCTGTAACTCTATCACACCGGTAACTCAATCGTGCCATATAGTTATTAGCATCGGAGGAGTGTCTCGGTGAGCCCCAGTACGTCCAGGCGCTGAAGGAAGCTCCCAAGAGCCCCGAAGCCATCTGTGCTCGGCCTCCTCGCCCTGTGCAGGCCTGGGGAGAGCCAGCTGGGGGAACATGGCCGCTGGCAGGCCTCAAGGCCTCGTGTCACCCCACTGTGGCTGCTGGCAGGCCTCGAGGCCTTGCTGTCACCCCGCTGCAGCTGCTGGCAGGCCTCGAGGCCTCGCTGTCACCCCACTGTGGCTGCTGGCAGGCCTCAAGGCCCCGCCGCCACCCCGCCGCCCCTATTTCTGCTCGCTGCTGTCAGACGCGGTGGCATTCCTGAGCGGAGCGGTCTGCTAACCCTTTGTAGCCCCCAATACAGACAGCTCAATCATTAACAGCATTAACAACCTGCGTATCACGCAACAAATCATTTATGACCCTCCTTTTCAGCTTCCCCCTCCGCTTTTGGCTTTTTTACCTTTTCTGTGCCTGTTGTTGTCTTAGTTCAGCTGAACTCTTTGTTCATTTATTCCTTCTGTTGGGGGTGGGGAAGAATCAGAGTATTTTTCAGGCAGGAGATAGAAAGAATCCTTTTGTTCTGCTCGGGTTGATATTTTATAAGTTTAGTATGCTCTCCCTCCAGTATTTATTCTGGCTTTATAATCCAAACCGGTCAGAGGACAGATGCTCCTTCACAAGATGCTCCCAAACCCCAACGGCAAAAATTTAAGTTTTCACTTGCTTAAAAATAGAAATTAGGGTCTAAAACAGTAAATTACATGATTGATCTGGGCCCTCTTATCTGTGCTAGAAAAGCCATAGAATATAGAAATCTAATGGAGGTCCCAGTGCAGGAAAAAGGAGCCACTCTGGACTCCTCGTAGCATTCCTCCGAGGGCACAACTTTGCATCTGTTTTTGTTTTACCAGGCTGTTCTAACGATGAACTTACCAGTGGACAAGAAACTGAATACTTCTGCACATACTTTTGGTTAATTTAATGATTTATTTTTTAAAATTTTTTTCTTTTTTTTTTTGAAATACATTGTTTTAAGTTTTGGAGGAGGAATCAGAAAGCTGTACCTAAATCCTAACGTTACTGAAGCATCCAAGGCTCTGTAATACCAGCTCGTAATGAAATAAACCATACAAGAGAACAGCCCATTCTCCTTCCTATCACAGCAATAGGTTTTCTAATAGATTTTCTCCTCCTTGGACTTCATGAAAAGTGAAGGCCCCAACACAAAGCCACGCTCCTTGCCACGCAGCACTTGTCCCACGTGTGGCTCACAATGGAACAGTAACATGCAGGCTTGGTGCTGAGCAGGGCACAGCATGACACACCACCTCACATCACACCAGCTGGGTTTGAGGTACAAAATGCTCGTCGCCCTGTAGCTGTAATCTGTAATTTAAACTTGGTCGTATGAGGGACTCTGTGGTCAGCTAGGTACTGCCATGTGGGCAAAATCCTCTGAAACAGCACTGGAATATTCCTCTTAAAAATAGTGTTGTTCAGAAAGTACAGGCCCGTCATGGCCTAGATAAATCAACAGTAGATCTTCCCAGCTGTGTGAAACTGTACACTTTGCCAACACAAGCTTGTTCTATGCGTTACTGGAAGCGAGTTAATATGGTTAACACAGACCTGTGCTACCAGATAGCAGTCTTCACAACTGAAATCTCATGCACAGATGCAAACGCAATCAAACCAGTGAAGACCATCCTCTCCAAAGCCAGCTATCACTTCAGATACGTTTGTTGTGTTTGTCATTTGTCAGTAAACTGCATACTGCTTGTGGTGCTTTTAACGAGCGTCTCCATGACTGCAGAAATGACAAGTTCCTAAGACATACGCCCGATCCCCAAACTGTTGGGGTTTGGATAACATCCACCTGTTTTTGGGCTGCTGTAGTACTTGTCCTTCATCTAGCCAGGGAAGTGAGAACTTCTTTAGTATCTTTAGTATTCATATCTGTAAAACTTCATCTCATTTTATGTGCCTTGCAGCAGAAGGCAGCTGCAGAAGCCACAGTAGCTGCTGCATGTAACCCATTTCTCCAGCCTGCCGTAACTGCCCCCTCTGAGAGCAGGCAGTGCCTTCTACAACTCTCCGTGGCTGGTGGGACACGGCCCCCGGTTCTCACTGAACATCAGGTTGTCACCTGCTGACACAGACGTTCAGCCCCAAGCAGGTGCAGCTTGTCTGACAGCGGCAGAATCGGGCTTTGGCACTGGCTGGGAGGCAGAACCAAGGAATATTACTGAACCAGCTGTACCCAAGCTTAGAAAAGGTGATGGGAAACACTTGTGCAAGAGAGCTTAAGGAGGACAAATACATTCTTTCACAGCGTACTAACTCACTGACTGGCTACAGCAGTTCTGAAAGCAGCAATTAAGCACAACTGCAAGATGCAGCTCTACACATCTGGGTCACAGACAGCACAGCTGAGGTATGGGGCTCTGCAAGCAGGATCCCTGCATGCTCACACTTGTGTGGGTCTTTGCACAGGCATGTTCTGTAACGTTACCGTGTGCTGTACTGACCCTCAGTAGCACAGGGCACTGGCACAAGTCAAGCACCTAGCCAGGCCATTCCTATGAACCTAAAACAACATTTTTTCTGTCAAAATGGCATCTCAGGAGAGGATAATGCTCGTGATACATGCAAGTCCAACGCAAGTCTCAACTGGCAAGGGCATGACTGATCTTACAGGCTCGATAGTTCAGCACGGCGTATCTGGCTCCACCTGCTCCGCTCTTCAATGCGTACACACCCCGCTGTCTGCAGCGTACGTTCCAGAAGCATTACCAGTTCACAAGGCTGGGAGGACGGCTAATATGCGCGCTTGTTGTTTTTTCAAATGCCGCTGTCAAATCGACAGCTTTGCTGCCGGACACAGCAAAATCCAGCTGGGCAGCACAGGCAGGGACCAGTGTGTGTGGGCAGCACTACGCCCGGACACCAGCCCACCTCCCAGGGAGAACGCAGCAGGCGCTGTTAGCAGAACCCAGTGGCCCAATGATCCTCACCTAGTTCTGTGAGCACTGCCCATGTCTTCAAGAGAAGGACAAAGCTTAATGGAACACACAGAGATGTGGACAGCAGTATGGGGAGGAGAAACACCTCCTCCCACTGCCCCAACAAACAAAGAAGCATTTAATTTATCTGTTTGAGTTGCTGTCATTGCTCCATAATGACAAATCCACTCTCAAAAAGAGTTAAAAAAAAAAAAAAGCAGCAAAGAGCCCATTAAAATGTCTATTTGGAGACACAAGCATTCAAGAGGAGAAGAGCAGGAGGGCTCTTGACGCAGGCCAGCACCTCCGGTTCCCTCATGCTGGTGGCTCAGCGCTCCCTCCACATCCTGTCCGGAGCTACCTACTGCTGGCTGCAGATAATCTCTTCCAGGCTTCTCAAATGCTGACACAGGAACCTCTGTGAGCATGCTGAACTACTTCCTTTCTTCCTTGAAAAGATTTAATAACCTGCAACTTTCTTCTGTGCCCTACTTGTAGTCTATCGTTTTCTCGCTTCTCGTATCAAATCTGCTAAAATAAAATTTTATAGAGTGACGATTCAACAAAGGAAAAACTATAAAGTTAGTTCTGACAGCTCCCCTTCTCAAAAAATTTAATCAAAAAAGAAAGAAAAAAAAATCCTTTGCCCTTGAAAAGATGAATTGAATAGCCTTAGGTATTCTATGGTTATATTTATGAAGAAGTTTTTTGGACACTAACCACACAAGTCTCTATAGAAATGAGGAAAATGTTTTGCCCAAGTCATAAACTTCTTTTTCCATTGCACGGAGAAAATGTGCTATGCTCCACTGCTAGACGTAAGCTCACCTCTCTGAGATGTGCAAGTCCCATCCCATCCAGTACTTACAGGGAAGGAGCTCTAGCAGATAATCCTATCAAATCATGCAGCTCCCCAAAAAGGCGCATACAAACATACGCTACTCAAATTGAGGAAAGCAGTGCTCTCCTCTAGGGAAACAGTTTTCCGTCCACACATTATTCTATTTTTTATATTACGGAAAACATATTATTAACTCTTAAGTTAATAGCAATATTAAAATGGTAGCACTGAATCACAGCACATAGTATGAAAACCAACAACAAAGCATGAATAGGTAGAAAACGTGTTACTCTTCTATGTAGAATAAGCATTGTTACTTTTCTATGTAGAACAAGCATTCTACTTTAGAATAAAGTCAGAGTACAAGCTACATAAAAGTAACGTAAAACTCCCTGTTTTTAAATAAAAGCAAGGCCAGCACTCTTGAGCATTCCAAATCTCCAAGTATTTCCCATTTAATATCTCGTATGTGGTAGAAGTTGATTTTCCTCACTTTAATCCAAGCCAAATTGGACTATAAAATTTCTTATTTCATAATAGCGAGAAAAATACCTAACAAGAAGGACCGGGACGGATTAATCCAGATGCTGATGGTGCATTTATTTTTCCTGCAGAACAGGCATTATCACTTTGTTAGATCCACCCACCCCTGCATCTATCCAAAGTCAAATAGTCAATCGGCACTGCTATATAACATCTAAATTTAAAAAAAAATCCTCTTTAGTTTGGCTTTCTACCTTAAAACAATTACTTATTAACATATTCATCAGATACTGAACTATGGGAAAAATACCTCACTTGGTGCTACTTTGCACATACTTTTATTTCAGCTGATTGAACAAATCCCTTTCTCATGTTTTTGGCAGAATTATATCCGAATATTTATTTATAAGGAAGTTGTACAGCTGTTGCAGTTTAGAGAAAAACAAATTAAAAAAAAAAATACTCTCCCAAAATACTTAAAGTCTTGAACAGGAAAAAAGGGATAAAAAAATAAGTTCATTTCTTTTAAGTTCAAAGACATTTCCTTCTAGCCAATACAAACACTAGGAAGCTGACACAGAACAGTATCAGCAACTGGAATTTAAGCTGTCCAATAGAAATTAAATTTAGAAATCAAGTTTCTCTTATTAATAGAAATCTCCTCTACTGTTCACCCTAAATTATCGCTTCTCTTTTCTTATTCTTTACGGAACTACTTAAAAATCACTCCACTGTGTTAAGTCCAAAATCATTTTCAGGGAAGTCAATGAAAAAATATCCCTCATCATTACTATTATTCTGCATTACTGTAATACCAAGGCTCCAGGAGGATTGACAAACACACAGAAAGACACTGTCCAGAAGAGGCACGCAAACTAGGCAGTCTTTGCACTCAAAGGGATCAGAAAATAACTCTTTAAATGCAGGCTGTTAAAACTTAAAATAAATAAATAAAAATATCAACACATCTGGCTGCTACTTCTGCTCAGGTTCCTCAAAAATGTTTGTTCCTATTTCTGCTGAAGTACTTAAGTGCTCGTAACACACAGAAACTGATGTTATTCCAGGGGTGCTTATTTCCTCACGAAGGTACACCAAGTGTATTATTTCCTATGGCATGAGCCATACTTTGGGCCATTATCACGAACTGGAAGATACCGAACGTCGTGTTCAATAAAAGACTTTTGTCTGTAACCAATACAAGATGGTTTGTCCCTATATATGCCTGGAAATCTTGATCAAAAAAGGAAGATGCGAGCACTTTTAAAAATAATTCTCGTGTTTTTATTAATTGTAAAACATATGCTTCTGTTTCTGTGAAATAAATTCACAGTCTTAAAACTCTGAAGACAAGAGTTAAAAAATAAGTTAAATTCTCTACCAGAATGCATTTGCTCAAGTGCAAAGCTAACAAATGCTAAATTTTTTGGCAAGGCTTCTGCATTTCTGAATCATTAGGTAGTCAAACTATTTTTTGATTTTGCTTGCGTGATGTTGGATTATAATAATCCATATAAATCAGTGGTTTCCCCTCGCTAGGAATACTGTGTTTACTTCTGGTCATCTGATGTCGAAAAGATGCATTAAAAAATGGGGAGGTTCAGAAATAAATAACAAAAGCCACTTGCACATACAGTAGTGGATTAGAAATGTTTACTTTAGAGACGAATGAGAGAGAATATAGTCAAAGTAAACAAAATAACGGAGAGCCAGAGAAGGTATGCCGAGCATTTCAGTCACCCTTCTCAGAATATGACGACAGGATGCTTTGCCTCATGAAAACTTAAACATGTAGGTCTTTGGAAAGAGACCTGCTTACGGCAGAGCTCTCTGATGCTCTCCCCCAGCCGAACTCACAGTCACAAGACAGAACCGAAGCAGGACGAAGCAGAGAGCTGAACCCAAGTCATCATGTATTTAGTTGCCTAGAGACTTCACTCCTGGAAACCTAAACATCTAGGCCAAAGTCCTCAAGATATTTAAGCACTTCTTTCCTACTGATACTGGCTATCGCTTGAAAACAATGGAGCTTGCCATCCACATCTGTCTGATGATCAAGACTGTAACAACCTTAAGTCTTCCAAATCTAGTAAAAATACCGTGAATTCATGTATGAGCCTGATAGCAGTCAGATGCCCCTTTATTTTCCCTTTGTGATCAAGGCATCCCGTGACTCTCTCTTAAGTAGAGCCTGTTATTAAGCAGCACTTCCTAGTTGATGCTGCACGAGAATCAAAGGCAGGGCTCCCTACCTGCATCCCTGGAAGGCCACCAGTTCCCTCCTGTAAGATCTGGCCACCTCCCTGTCCCTGCCTACTGCCCCACCAGGCAGTGTTCCTGCCCACAACATGCCAGGGGCTCTTGGGTCCAACTTCCCTCTCTCTGATGGCGAGCAGAATACTCTGCCTCCCATGCAGTCAGCGTACCAACCTTGCACGTGGTGGTAGGATGCTCATCCACCCCTTAAAAGCATCTCGCTCCTCCAGCGAAGACAGCTTCAGCCTGCTTGGTCCGCACAAAAATCAACATATTTCTATCCAGTGATGCTCTGAAACTTCAGGTTTATTGTGACTTTCTAAACTCAGCACACCAGCAGCACATTGAAGGTCTTACAGCAATGGATGGTTGGTGCTGCCAAGCTCCTGCGGGGCAGAAACTCAGCACGAGGTAAAGAGGAAGCCAGGGAAAGCCCATGCAAGGCAGGGATGGAGAAACTGTGGATTATACTGGACAGGATTAATGCAGAGATTAAAAAGGCAGTAATTAATTGCAGATTTTTGATGAACATAAGTATTTGGATAACCTAATCCTAAAATAGCACCTGTCTGTGGAGACCTCTATTGTACAGACCTTCAGAGCCCACAGCAGAACATTAAACTGGAGTCTCCATGATGCTGAGGAGCTTTTTATCCAAGACACTGATAACTGGAGGTGTTTAAAGATACCTTAAGGTTCACCAGCAGTTAGCAGTGAATATTACGTTCACCACCATTACATGAAAAATTTTGTTACGTTACATATGAATTTTGATTACTTCTACCAAAACAGTAACTAAAGAGTATTGTTTCATTTTTTCTACAATAGGAGCTCAGAAACATTGCAGACATACAGATACTAGTATTATAATTCTTTGCAATAATTAGCAAAAGCTGAATATTAAGGCCTTTCATACTGTTTTGTTAAAAGCTATAGTATTAAGAATAGGAATAGCATACTTCCAACAGTTGCACCGCAGGATAAGTGGTTTTCAGGTCATTCTTTCAAAGCCATAACTTAAAAACCAAAACCAAATAAAGTGAAACTTCGTTTTCTTCAGAGTAGATCAATACTTGGAGAAAGCAGATTAGCTGTTTTCAGATAAAAGAAAAAAAATGTAGATAAGTTCTGCAAGATTTATGCATTAATTTTCTAACTGTTATTGCTCTGATAATTATTATTTAAGAAAAGTTATGTAGATCCTACACACAGGAATACTTTCACTTGCATAAAGTATTCTTAAGTTCCTTTTACGTTGAAAAAAAAAAGACTTGAAAGTTATCTTTTAATTTGCTGCTTATTTTTTAGTTCCGGGGTACGCTCCCTAAGTCCGACCTCTCCATGAGTCTGTAGACTCTCAGCAGAGCTCCTACATCAGATACTGACTTCTCAGTTGCAAAAAATGATCAAGACTGATTCATAACTGAAGTTTTGAGGAAAGAAAAAGGAGCATGGGAAAAAGACCAGCAAAAACCACAAGCACAGGAAGAAAGCTAAATATGTAAGGTGATCCAGTAGGAATCCACATACCAGCTGATTAAGAAGTCGCCTAACGACCAGCTTACGAGATCATTACATGGTTGGAACTGCTCACTCCCCCAGTACCTTCAGTGAAGTTAGAACTCGTGAAAAATTCAGGTTTAGGGTTTTATCCAGCACCCATTAACAAATATCGAGGCCCTGACATCGGTGAAAATAAAATACCTTTCCCCCCTCCCTTTACCCCAATTGTTTATTGTACAGGATTTTAATCACAAAATATTGAGGGTACAAATAAAGTATTTGATGGATAAATCAAAAAAGTAAGGTCACAGCAATATCATAAATACATGTTTATTAGGCATGTAATTTGGGGGTATCGTCAAGGAATAGTAACTCAGCCGAGGTGCGATGCAAAACCCTAACAAAGATGTTAGAAGTATAATCCAGCTTTCAGCAAAAACATCCACACCACCACAGTGAGCACTGCAACTTTATAGATAGTACGCTCTGCACAGATGGACAAGTAATTTTTAGAAATGAATCACGCTGCAAATGATTTTACTAATTTTAAAACAGAGGTGAGGAACCAATAGCCTACAGGCCAGATAAGGCTTGCTTCTTCAGTTCAGATGGCCTGCAGACACGTACTTGCTCCACTGCCTAATAACAGCAAGGCAGACCTCAAGGAAAATCACCCATGATTTAAAAGGCTCCAACAATTCACGTATTTTTAAACGCATAATCCTTAAACACAAACATCAGCCCGAATTTTAGAGTACTGAATGAAATCTATGCTATTAGTTCACATCTAAAAAAAAAAAAAACACAACACAAAACCCAAGACGCTAATCGTGTTACTTCCCATTAAATATAGCACATCCTCGCTATCCTGAGACGGTGGGACTTCACAGCCCTAAACATTTAAATTATCTTAGTAGAGAAAAATCAGGGGTGCTTTGAATTCAGAGAGCAGCCCATGAGCAGTTATTGCAGAAGTATTCTGATACCTGCTTCAATAGGGAGTAACATATTCCACGGTGCTTTTGTAGGAGAAAACTTCCACTGAAATCAATTCCTGCTTTGCCTTGAAAAGATGCAGCCCCAAATATAGATTTCAGTCTTTCATGGGCAGCCTTTAGTGCAGAGCATTTTTTTGAGTCTGAATATGTATGCAAGATTCTAAATATGAAAAGAATAACAAGTAAAAAAGTTCAAAGGAACATACCGAGAAAGAGAGAAATCCTAAGCTACCAGTCTATTTTCATCATTTCTGGCAATTATTTGCAGCTGCCCTGAACATATTGATATTTAGTAAACTGCAGGCTGCAGCTTTAATTGAAGTTTGAATGTTATAAACAGTTAGCTGCCTGGCTCTGGCCTGCGCTCTAATACCATCAGCAGAGCAGAGATGGGAAGCATAAACAAACCTTTTAACTAGATTACAGTTTCTAAAACGGCCAAGAAATCCTTCGGCAAGAACTCCTGTGTGACAAAACCTTAAAGAAGGGAAAATATTTTGAAACTGTACCTTAAAAAAGCCTAACCCTTCCTAAGGTGGTATGAGCGGGAGCCTTCTGAGGAACGTGACTTGCACGTTCTCAAATGGGGCTGTCCTCCAGAAACATGCTCTGAGGGGAGGGACAAAAAATAAAGCCAAAACCCAACCAGAATATCTTAAAGCAAAGATATATTGTCTGGTTGCAAAATGGAATGATACTAAGAAAAAAACTTCTCAAAAATTCTTCTAAATGCATCAAAGTTAGTCAGTGTTCAAATGCCGGCAGATCTTAGCGCTCCACATCTCAAGAAGCCATGCTCAAGAACCACCCAACTAAAACTCAGTGCATCTCCAGTTTGTACCAACATGTCCACTCCTTGAATCTGACCCTTCTAATAACACATTTGAGCCAAGATTCTTCCTCACAAGGCTTACAAGGGGACAACATATCCCCCCTTCTGCCCCATAAACCAGGGAAGACAAAAGGCAGCTCCGTTCTAAGAAACGGGCTCACCACAAATCTTTGACTTTGAATGAATTATCATTTCTTTAGTCAGTGATGTCATTTGCCTACTTTTGCAGGGTCTTCTTAATAAGAAAAAAGAAAAGAAAAAGAGCAGATATTCAAAGATTCATCTCCCCTGGGGACCGGATACCGACCCAGCAAAAACTTTCTTTTGTGCTCATCTTCTATGTACATACAAAATAAATTTTACCTCATGAAGTCAACCATCTGTTTATGTAAAACTAAGCACATAAGTCTTCATTCCATCTGAGTCTTAAAAGCAAAAAAATAAAGCAGCAGCTCCCCTTGCCCCCAGCTTAAAAGTAGTTTGGGTGCACAGTGTGAAGAAAAAGCCAGAGCCAGCAGAGTCCTACCAGGACTCATCAAAATTGTGCTCCTTAGGTTGGGCTATCAAACAAATGGGTGCATACAGGAACATAAATATATACTGGCATACACGTGTACACACGTACATGTATGAAAACATGGTTTTGGTATATAGGTAAAAGCTTGCAGAACAAAGACAAAAGTGCTTTACGCGTTTATATAAAGAGTTTAGTAGGCCGTAACAGACAATCTGAACGTGTTAGCAACGATCTACCAGAATTGAAAAATAAAATATCTAAAATTGGAAAATTTAAATTTAATGTAATTTTTTTTTTGGAAAAAAAGCCTGAATGGAAAAACTAAACCGCTTGCATTCCGTAGGCCTACCTTTTCTTTGGCTGACCTCTACACTTCTCCTAAGTTAGGCCGCGCTCATTTCTTTGGCAGCCGGGTATAAGGCAACAGTATTGCAAGCCTCTCGTTATCTACAGGCTGAGAATATCACCATTTGATCCAACAGGATTTGTTGGGCAAACAATTGACAACTGTTCTGGTTCCCCCACCTGGGAATTTTTCTCAGTGAGACCATGCTACCGATTCTGCGAACCAAGGGCCCTCATATTTAAGATGCTATTTACGTTTCAGATTATTCCTCCTTCAGTAAATTACCAAAATAATCTTGGATTTAGTATCACTGAAAATCTAGACTAATCTCAAATTAAGAGAATATATATATATAAATAAATATGGATATAAAAATAATCCTGGGCTTCATCTCCACATTGTATGGGAATAATGTAATTAACATAGTGCTGCTGTGGGTCTTAGTTACCAGATATTGTCACAAGGTAAGAATTCTTAAAGCATTGTTTTTGTTGCTTTATTTTAAAAATATTTCCTGTAAAAGAATTAAAAAGTTGAAGAATTTAACCATAGTAACGAATGAAATCCTTTATTCCTTCTTCGATGAAGGAAGTTGGTAGAAAGCTCATTTTTCAATTTCCAATCATTCTAATGCTTCCATTTTTAAAGTAAATTTAAAGCTCTCAGAACAGAGGATTCAGGAAAAAGAAAACCCTCAAAGCACCAAACCCAGTGAACCAACATCTGGAGATGAGAGAGGCACTCAAAGGCACTCTCGGTGATTTGTTCCTTAGTCATTCCCACGGGAAGGACAGGGGGTAATGGAGATTTTTGTGATGGGAACACCTGTCAGGCTGCAGATAAACCAAGATGATCAACTCATTTCACAAAGGTCTATGAATAGCCATCTCATGGTAATGACTGATTCCTGCTGCCATGTGCCAGATCAAAACAACAACTCCGAGCTAAGACTGCAATACAGATCTTTGGAGCCTCACGATTGCTTTCATTTTAAGTTCTGCTTTAAAGTATCTAGTTTTGACAATTCTTTTTTATATTCATGTATGCAGATACACACATGCATTTGTGTATGTAGCTAGACATGTATGCCCATGTACTCACACACTTTATGATTTTGTATTCTGTGCGGTTCTGACAAATTTTAATTGACTTAAAAACCTGCCAAGTCTGAGCTCCTTTCTAGACAACTCATCAGCAAGTAGGTATCACAGTAAGAGCGAACTCAGAATTTGGAGACTGGAAAGGAGTCAGCACTGCTTAATTTCTGATCTGCTGCTTTTTATTAGCTTCCCACTTGATTCAACCCTAGTTCCACAGCTTTCAGGACATTTTAATTCTATGCCTCCAATGCTTTTCCAAATTTCTGTTCCTAATCCAGGCTCTGATTCTCATGCAGGCCTATCTGAAACCAACTGAGCAGGATTATGCCACCTAATCGTTCCCAAAATAATTACAAAGAAAAGCCAACAAAAGTCCGTGCTTTCAAACATGCAGATCACTCTTACAAAGAAGGTCCTTAATGACAAACACGCTCAAAAACATATCCCATCTCATATCCCATCTCTTTTTGTTATCAAAACCAATGGCAACTCTCAATATTCACTTCCGATGGGATGATATGGACAACAATACAGGGTCCTTAAAAAGGAGCAAACAAAGCAAGCCCCAAACCACACAAGAAACCCCAAAGGAGCACCAGAAGGCCTCCACAGCCCCCAGAGAGCCCCGGGTGGGTACGAGGGGCCACCCTCCCACAATATGGGCTCGCTGACCACTCAGACATGAGCACTGCACTTACAGACCTCGTTTAAGGTACTGGCCTTCCACGTACAAGGAATCGCCACGAATAATGGCAGGGAAAAACCCAACAACTACTGACAAACCAAGTCAAATAAACCCCAACGTAAAACAAGGCATCTCATTTTTGGGTGGACTACTGCTTACGCAAACATGCCTAGTGCCTTTTACAATGAACAGCAAGCCTGATCCCTCCAGATCCAAAGAACGAAAGCACTGTAAGCACGGAAAAGTAATGCAAGAACTCTGTCAGAAAGCAAGAAGTTCTTTAAATACTCCTTTCCCCAGACCAAATACAAACACATTCAATGACAACGCATGCGCGGTACAACGGTAGACTTCGAGGAAAGGCTTCCAAAGACAGATCTATGCCTGGCCCAAAGAGAACTTCATATCTAGCGCTGCCTACATTTTGGCGTGGTAGGTTCCTTGCTAACTCAAACCCACTCTCAGACTGAGCCTGGGAAGTCACTAACCTGGAATGCACGAAAATAATGATTAGTTTTTGCTCAAAAAGATAACTAATGGAAAGAGATGTGCCAAGTTCTCCTAGAAGCAACCAGCATTTGTAAATACCTACTGATAACTGCAGTGGAAAGAGCTTAAAAAAGCCCCACAAAACTCCGTTGCAGCTGTTGATAACTAGCGGTCTTCCATAAAACGAGCTGAAGGACTCGATTCTTTCAGTTCTTAGGAGGCTGTTGTGACAGCCGCCAGCAGCCCCAAATTAGCCTTAGACCCCTCTGTAGGAGGCATTCCCGTGGAAATGCAGGAATTACCTCTGGCACAGCCCTGAACGCGCTCCGGTTCAGAACCCCAGCCCCACAAACGGTTCCTTGGCAGGGGGACGGGCCTTCCCTACCGAATCCCCCCCAGAACAGTGGCTGTCTTACCAGCACAGACCTGGCTGGAGGCCTACAGAAACTAAGGGTTTATTAGCAATTTCACCTCTAGGATTTAAAACCAGAGAAAACCCTGAATTATTCCATCCAGTTCTGGACTTCTGGTAGGGCATTTTACTGAGCAATCGCATTAAATCAAATCGTATCAATTTCCAACATTAAAGCACAAAGACATGGAAGTGTTAATCTTGCAATAAATAATACATCTCATCAGCTGTAGGCCACCAAAGTTGCAGACCTGCAGCTCCACTTGGATCGGGAGCGCAATCCTGAGGCTGCTATGGCTTTCCGCATCCAGATGAGAGTACATCAACAGGACCTCCAGTTGAGAAAGGAGCCTTGTTATGAAAAACACAACGCCCTGGTCCTTTATTCCTGGACAGTCTGCTGCTGTCCAATTCTTGCACGTAGTAAAGCAGCTAAAAGGAGAACCACACGTTTAAAGAAGGGGGTCTGTACGCGCAGCCGCTGGGTTTAGAGATGATTATCGCTTTGCCAACATTTTTCTTGCGTTTAAAACCAAAGACAACTAGTTTTCTCAGGCTAACAGAAAACTAAGGGCAAACTACTAAAACAGCTACAGTTATGGCTCCAACTCTTCTTCATGATATTTCTAGAGTCCCGGACCAAACAGATATCGCTCCCGCTCCTTGCGCCCAATCAAACTACTGCTGTCTCAAACTCTTTCCAGCTTGATCACAACACTGCAGCTTCACACCAGGTATTTACGCACAAATTAGAAACTAGAGATACCGACGCGTTCACGGGAGGGTTCTTTCTTGGGGGTCTCCTGCCCGTACGAGGCAGAGGTGACGCATGCTCGCTGCTGACCTCCATTTAACTGCGATGCCCCAATGAAATCCATACTCACGGCCTACTTCATGGTTCAGCATACGCCGCGGTACTTAATAAACCGAGCACTCAAACTGTCTTTCCGAAATTACGAAGAACGCAATTATGCTCCAGAAATAAGCCGACAACAGCGATTTCACCGTAAACACGGGGCTGACATAGGGGACTCTTATTTCAACTCCACGTTAATGCCCCGACTCCTACTTCTGGGCTCTTTGCAGCCCTTGGAAGGCTCGTCCCAGCGTTTCCTCGCAGACACGGCTGAGGATTGGGCTCGTCCCCTCACCTCTCGTCTATCCCAGGCGGTTGGGCGCGCACCTTCCCTTCTCTCAGCAGGCAAACACGGAGCGCTCGGCCCGCCGGCGGAGCCTGACCTAGCGCGCTGCCAACATCCGCGGTGCCGCTGGAGGAGAGCCGTGGCCTTCCCGGCACAAGGCCGTGGCGAGCGAGATGACAACAAAAATACCTGCGACGACGCCTCCGGCCCAGCGCAGAGGCCCGCCGACGGCCCCCCACGGGGGGCTGCCGCCCCGCACGCAGCCCCACGAGCTGTAGGGCCAGCCCCGGGTGCGGGGCTGAGCGGGGCTCCCAGGCTTTGTAGGGCCGGGGCCTCGGCCAACGCTCGGGTCGGGGAACTCGGGGCTGGCGCTGAAACGCCACCGGCGGCGGCCCAGTGGGGGGCAGACCCAGGGGACCCCAATATGTCCAGCCACCCCCTACACGTCCGGCCACCCCAATACCTCCAGCCACCCCCTACACGTCCACCTCTGGGTGCCCCCCATATCTCCGTCCACCCCCAGTATCTCCAGCCACCCCAATACCTCTGGAAACCCCCCGTATCCCCAGGCACCCCCCCCC